>NC_057805.1:81482854-81616497 GCF_018294505.1 Triticum aestivum
AGGAAATATTCGTCATCCCTTTCCTTTTAATCCGGCCCATCATAACGTGAGCCGGCCTTCTGGGCTTTAGGACTTGTTGTCCATATGACCCGCCCGCCGGGTTACTAATGAGTCGCCAAGATCGGCCAGGTTATCTGTGAATCGCCAAGCTCCGGGCGGGTCACCAGTGAGTCGCCAATTCCGGCCGGGTCATACCGCGGGGTATATCCCTGACATTAGCCCCCAGTTTAATTTTGATTTATCCATGTTAAACTGATCCTGTAAAATAAACACAAGAACAAACTTGATAGGTTGTGCTCCGGGTTAAATTTTTGTAAGCCGGCACCTGATCATCTTTAAATCCTTGTCATTTCCTTCTTGATACATGCCCATGAACTCATAGCAAATCTCCTTTAGTAGATATGTTCAAACTTTGTGAATGCAAAAAATCCAGATACTTCTTTTGAAAAATCCGGGTCAATAGGCCAGCTTCAGAGTCAATTTACTCGCATTAGTCTCTTGTAGAGAAATATTGTAAGAAATAATCCGCTTGAATCGGCTTCCAAAGCGCCAGCTTAAAACATATTGGTCTTGAAATACTCATCTGACTTTCAGTCGGCTTGAAGAGGTAAAACTTGCTGGTTTATCATAACCAAAATTGTCGGCTTGTAAATATTGATAGCACCGGGTCATAACTGTTGCCGACGCCGGGTCATAATTATTAGTGACACCGGATCATGATTGTTGCAAACACCGGGTCAATCTGATCTGCTCAAAACTAAGAATTTGAATATTCCCCCCCTTATATGTATATCACCTGTAGCCCCTAAGTGCCGGGTTGTCATGCTTGTAGCAACCTGGGACTTGTAATTGCCTTATGCTCATAAAACTTCAACCAGTGTAGCCCCCAAGGGCCGGTTCATTATGCAATAATGAGCAGGGACTTTGTAAATATGATCATGTAAACTGGAGCAGCAACGTGTAGCCCCCAAGGGCCGGCTCAGTAAGATATTACTGAGCTGGGACTTTGTATATAATTCATTGATAATAACATCATATGATGTAACCCCACCATGGGGTTTGAACCCACGTCCAAAAGTTTATGAGTCTTGTCCTCTACCAACTGAACAATGAACCCTTCAATATAATGGATTAAGGCTTGTGTACCTTGAATTTTTGACAGGAGCAATGGTAGTCCCCAAGGGCCGGCTCATTTAGAATATGATGAGTCGGGTCTTCAATAAGTTGAGCAAAAAATGACTTTGCATTAGCCCCCAAGTGCCATGGTGCATGCTGGCAGTGACATGGGACTTGCATATTTGATGTAATCTCAATTTAAATAATGTAGCCCCCAAGTGCCGGGTCGTAAGCCTGCAGCGACTCGGGACTATTCTTTCCATTGTAGAATAAATCATATCCATTGATAAAATAATAGCCATTGCGCCAAAGCGACTTTGAATACCTCATCTGCTGATAAATCAATCCGGAGTTTAAATACCCGGCGGCTCTTGGCTGATGGCGATTTAATACGCCTCCATTGTAAGCCAGAATTTGTACTACCCGGCGGTTTATAGCCTTTGAGAAAATCAAGAATTGATAACCCTTTTGAGACACCAATTTCAATCTATGATGATGGGCTTGAATTTAATCATTTATGTAAGTCATAGCTCTGTAAATCCTGCAGAGTTTAAACAACGTATGCCCTGGGGACTTAACGTCAAAAACCAGGGCGGGTAACCACCCAAATGTAATCTTATCCTACACATAATTAGATCACAAGATCCCTCGGCGGTTTACCGCAGGGCGGGTCATAATATCTCACATATAACCATTGATGTGTAACAAGGAGTCACAGATAAGCCTGTTGTGAATCATAACTTTGAAACATAACTATAATAACAATATTATACCTGTGATATTGAAGTTTCACTGCCGGTTTATGTGACCTGTGCAGTAAGGGTGATAACCCAATCTTTAGAAATCAAGACTTTCAAATGTTTATGATTGTCATATGATGGCGACTTATCATCCAAAGTCAAACCGGGTTAAATAGCAACCACTCATATACACTTTAGATATGATCAAAAGAGCTTCAAATAAAATCCAAAAATTATTTGCAAAAAGAGACTTCAAAAAATTTGAGGCTTCTGATTTGAATACGACCAGAAAACCTTCCCAAAGGGGTTAAGCTAAGATTCGAATACGATCATATAGCCCGCAGTGGCTTTGGCGTTGCCGATCAAGAGGGTACCGACAGCTATGTTCTCTTTGGTTCGAATACGACCTATGTTTGAACAGGAAGCCCCCAAATGACCTTGAGAGTTGTTTAAGGACGCTGATTCGAATACGATCCACGTCGGTTCCCAAAAGGGGTTGAGCTATGATTCGAATATGATCAAGAAGCCCCCTAGTGAGCTCGGCAGTGTGCCGATCAAGAGGGTACCGACAGCTATGTTCTCTTTGGTTCGAATACGACCTATGTTTGAACAGGAAGCCCCCTAGTGATCATGAGAATATTTAACGACTCTGATTCGAATACGATCAGGGTCACACCTAAAGGGTTAATCTAAATTCGAATACGATCAGCTCCCAATGGTCATTAAAGCAGGGTACCTATGTTTGGGTTGTGCTTTGTAACAGACTCTTTTTGGTCCCTTTAATTTTTCCTGAGAACTCGAACCTTTGCGAGAGATAAATTCTTTTTGAACCGGAAAAACCGGATATTGAGAGTTTCAAAGCTTTGTGATAGACAAATTTACCTTGAACCAGATTTTGAACCAGATTTGAGAGCTTCAAAACTTTGTGGCAGATAAATTTCCCTTGAACCGGATTTTAAACCGGATATTAATAGCTTCAGTGCTTTGTGGGAGATGTCAAGTCTCTTGATCCAGATCTAAACCGGAATCCTTCTTTTTAAGCCGGAAATTTTCTGACGGCCTTTAAACTTTTTCACCAATATGGCGGTAGCCTCCGGGACCAAATTATTTCTCCCTCCAATGACTCGGAATTCTTGAATGCATTGAAACCGACCAATGCTGCCGAGTCATATCATTGTAGCCCCCGAGTCTCAAGACGACTCGAGGAGTTGGCTTTGAGATTCTCTATATTGACCATAGCATAAGGTGTATATCATTGGTGTTGATAGCGCGATGTGAATCCACAGAAAGTTGAGGTGACTGCAGCGGGTTATAAATGATCCTGTATGAGCCGTGTTAGCAAGTCGGCCAATGGTTCCTTCCAACTGACTGTTTGAAGTTAACCAAACTTTAGTGGCGGCGACTTGTGCGCCTGCCCATTGAGCTATCCAGTGCAGACGGCGGTTTGATAGTATATGATAATTTGCCTCCAATTTGTTGAAAGAAAAACTAGGCTACCCAAGCTGTGACTTACTTTATATTCAATAAACAGCTTATGCAGATAGGTGCGGCCCGGTGTGTTGATGTAGACCAGGCCGCGAGAGACGGACGACAATGTAACGCCCACGATGCGGCTATATCTCCCACGTGTCAAGGCACGACTTAGAGGCATAACCGCATTGTCGTTTGTCGCAAGAAGGGTCATCTTCACACAATCCCATGTAATGAACAAGAATGGGATAAAGAGTTGGCTTACAATCGCCACTTCACACAATACATAATTAAATCATACATTAATCAGAGTACACACATAGGTCCGACTATGGAACCAAAAGAAAAGAAGACAACCCAACTGCTAGATCCCTGATTGCCCCAACTGGGCTCCACCACTGATCAACAGGAAACGAATCAACACAACGAACAAGATCTTCATCGAGCTCCCACTTGAGCTCAGTTGCGTCACCTGCACTGGTATCATCGGCACCTGCAACTGTTTTGGAAGTATCTGTGAGTCACGAGGACTTAGCAATCTCATACCCGCGAGATCAAGACTATTTAAGCTTATAGGAAAGATGAGGTAATGAGGTGGAGCAGCAGCAAGCACTAAGCATATATGGTGGCTAACATACGCAAATAAGAGCAAGAAGAGAAGCAACGGAACGGTCGTGAAGCTAGCAATGATCAAGAAGTGATCATGAACTCCTACTTACGTCAGACATAACCCAGAAACCGTGTTCACTTCCCGGACTCCGCCGAGAAGAGACCATCATGGCTACACACGCGGTTGATGCGTTTTAACTAAGGTCAAGTGTCAAGTTCTCTACAACCGGATATTAACAAATTCCCATCTGCCACATAACCGCGGGCACGGCTTTCGAAAGATAATACCCTGCAGGGGTGTCCCAACTTAGCCCATCATAAGCTCTCACGGTCAACGAAGGATAAACCTTCTCCCGGGAAGACCCGATCAGTCTCGGAATCCCGGTTTACAAGACATTTCGACAATGGTAAAACAAGACCAGCAAAGCCGCCCGGATGTGCCGACAAATCCCGATAGGAGCTGCACATATCTCGTTCTCAGGGCACACCGGATGAGCAAGACGTCGGGTTGGCATAGACCCTGGTTGCCCAGGGGGCGCCGGACATCGCTCGGTTTGGACCAACAATCGAAGGAGAACTGGCGCGGGGGGGTAAATAAAGATGACCCTTGAGTCTGCAGAACCCAAGGGAAAAAGGCTTAGGTAGGCGAATGGTAAAACCAAGGTTGGGCCTTGCTGGAGGAGTTTTATTCAAAGCGAACTGTCAAGGGGGTCCCATAAATCACCCAACCGCGTAAGGAACGCAAAATCAAGGAACATAACACCGGTATGACGGAAACTAGGGCGGCAAGAGTGGAACAAAACACCAGGCATAAGGCCGAGCCTTCCACCCTTTACCAAGTATATAGATGCATTAATTAAATAAGAGATATTGTGATATCCCAACAGAGTTCATAAAATCCATGTTCCAACAAGGAACAAACTCCATGTTCACCTGCAACTAACAATGCTATAAGAGGGGCTGAGCAAAAGCGGTAACATAGCCAAACAACGGTTTGCTAGGAAGGGTGACAAAGGTTAGAGGTTCATGGCAATTTGGGAGGCTTGATAAGCAAGTGGTAGGTAGCGCGGCATAGCGATAGAGTGAACAACTAGCAAGCAAAGATAGAAGTGATTTCGAGGGTACGGTCATCTTGCCTGAGATCCCGCAAGGAAGAAGAACGAGTCCATGAAGAAGCGGACGTAGTCGAACGAAACCTCACAACTTCGGAACGAAACCGAAGGTAACGAGAGAAGCAACCCGGAAAGAAACAAACAACATAGTAAACAACCACCACATACACATGGCATGATGCAAAAGCAAATATGATGCATGTCCGGTTTAATGAGGCTTGGCATGGCAAAGTTCAACAAACAACACTACAAATTAAGTGGAGCTCCATATGCAACGAGTTGCATATTGACGAAACACCACATTCCAGTTATTTAGTTCGCTCTTGTTTATGTACCCAACAATATTAAATGTTGATTAACATGGCAAGAGGTGAGGCATATGGAAACTACCTATTATAGGCAATTTAAATGAGGCCGGAACAACAAACAACAATTCCGGAAAAACCTCATATGCATATTTTGAATTTGGAACTGTTCTGCCTATTACATAATTTTATAGTTGTTGAACAGTAAAACAACACCATGTTAAACTAGGCATTTTCCCAAGCAAGTTACATATATAGTTTATTTAAATCCGACTTACGGTTAATTAGTTATGAATTAAATCATTTTAACATGGCATTTAAGCAAAATTAAACAAACAGCAGGTTTAAACATTTTTAACATGGTTGAAAGTGGCAAATTATGAAACTAGATGAAATTCTAAGCATTTTACATGTTTGAATTGTTTTAATCCGATGCACGGTTGTGAAGTTATTATATGCATGAAGTTCAAGGGTTTTTCTGCAAATCTGTCGTTCACTGGATAAATAGGCAAATGGTTCAAGGAAAAAAAAACAACACGGGCCGAAACCGATGCATTGCTGGGTTGAACAGGAGGGCTGTGGGGAGCTCACCCATGGGCTTCGGCCCGGTTTGGTGGAGAGGCCAAGGCAGGCCGGATCTGGCTTGGGCCTTGGGAGGCTACGGTGGCCCAGGCAGGCAGGTCTGGGCTTCAGGCGAGCTTGCGGCCCAGGAGGCTGGCCATGCTGGCGCTGCGCTCGGTCAACGCGCGAGGCAGGGGAGGCGCATGTCCCTGTCGCCCGAAGCAGAGGACGAGCGGGCGCCGTGGCTCCAGGAACATGGCGGGGCGGCAGAGGCGCGGGGGTGGTCGATGGCACCGGATCGTGGCGGAGATGAAGCGAGGCGGCGACGCGGACGACGTACTTCGGCGAGGTGGCGGCCGGACTACAGAGGAAGTAGGCGGGCCACTACCACCAGATGCACGCGAGCAAGCGCAGTGCTCGACCTGCTGCTCGATGCAGATGAAGCAGGGGCGCAGCGCACGGGACAACAACGTCGGCGGGGACTTGGGCGCGGTTTCGACGAAGGGCAACGCCGGAACGACGGGGACGCGGGTCTCCAAGGCGGCGGTCGCACGCACGAAGCAGAGGCACGGCGGTCTGCAGGAGGCTGAAGAGGGGCTTGGCGGAGCGAGGGCGTCGCGAGGCGACGGCGCGAGAGGAACCCGGCGGAGGCGACCCGATCCGGCGGCGGGGAGCTCCTGGTGGATGAGGGCGACACCCTGGTGGATGAGGTCGCCGGCGACGACTTGACTGATGAGGTCGACGGTTGTGGCCTCAGGGCAGGTGAGGAAGGCACGAGGAGGCAACGAGCTCGGGGTCGAGAGGAGACGAGGTCGAGCGTTTCTGCTCGGGACGACGAAGAAGTTCGAGGCCCGCGCGAGGTTGAGCTCCAGCAGGCACTCGGGCACGGGAGCGAAGGCAGCGCCTTGATCCGTTCGGGATCGAGCGCAGAGTCGATCTGAGAAGGAGAGGTGGGGTTTGCTGGTTGGTGGGATGGGGAAAATGAGGAGAAGGCAGGATCGATTGGGTGGATCGGGCAAGATCCCGAGGAAGGGGGGAGACCAGGTGGAGCTAGTGGCCGCGGATGGGATGGATGGAATGGATCCCTAGGAAAATAGGGTTGGACTAGATTATATATAGCCTGCGGATTAGGTTAGGGACTAATCCGGTCCGTCCGATCGAAGTCGAGCGGTCGAGAATAAAATAGGTTAGGGCGTCCAATTAAGAAAACGAAGATGTTTTGCAGATGTTAGGGGATGATCCAGGCCCAATGGTAACGATAGTCCGGTTCGGGTTCGGGGAAGTTTCGGACACGGGCGAGGGGTCGATGCTTTGCGCAAAGAGGGGTTAGGCGGTCCGAAAAGAGGGATTCGAAAAAACCCGGTTGGTATCCTAACGGTCAACGAAGACAAGGCGATCCGAGGGAAGGTGATGAAGGCAAAGGGAGAAACGTCAACGACGAGCGAATGCAAGTTTTAAAACATGACGGCAACAAGGTGCCGATGCAATGCAAATGATGCGAAGATGAATGCAACACACAAATAAAACATACGCCGAACACGAAATATATGGAAGGCGTCTTGAGCGTAGGTCTCGGGGCGTTACAACACTCCATCACTACAAGAGGATCTCGTCCCGAGATCTAGGATGGCACCAGAGAGAAATGGAAGGGGAAGAGGTAAAACAAATTGCTTCTTTGACAAAAGAGTGAAACCAACGAACCTTGAGAGGTTAAACAAAGCTTGAAGAAATGACACGACAGAGGTGAACAAAATTGAGAAGACTCCGGTAGAAAAGAGAGACAAGGAACACCATGTGAACTTTGGAGTTTGCAAAGCTATGAATGACGAGAACAATGGACGAGAAATACATGCAAGCACTCCGGTTGAAACGAGATGTACAAGGAACGATAATGATCAATTGCGATAACGCTCCGGTTGGAAAATGGAAAGGGTACAATATGGACTTGGCAGAATGAAAGCACTTGGATGAGACTCCGGTTAGAAGAGGAATGATAGACACCAACACTCCGGTTAAAACAAGATAGGGAAGGGATAAGAATGATATAATTTGGGCAGCACTCCGACTGTAAATGGAAGGAATTGAACATGATCTTGACAAGATGAGAGGATACTCGATGAAATTAACAACACATTGCCTCCGGAACTACTGAAAGAAAGGCACAAGGGGTAAGAAAGATTTCAGACAGCACTCCGGTTGAGGGAGGAGACAGAACTTGATAAGAAGAGAGAACTCGAATGAAAACACGACACTCCGGCTAAACGGATAAGAAAGGAAAAATTAAATGATCTTGACAAAACAAGATGATTGGTCGAAGAGAGCAACATCACAATGCCTCCGGGACGAACGAATAGAAGATAGATCGTCGGAAAAAGATAACGGAGAAGAAAATGACAACTTCTGCCACAAATGAGCTTGGAAAGCATCCTTCCAAAAAGGTTATAACGGAGTTGTTGGAAAAAACCAACAACAAAAGCATATGATCCTCGTGGGCTTATGGAGACATCTCAAAACATGAGTTGAAGATTTTGCCACTAACGAAAACAATTGCTTGCTTGAGATCAACGAAGAGATGAAATCCTCTCTCGCCGAGAGGATAGGAGAAAACTTGGATCATTGATAAGCACCATAATAGCAACATTCCTTAGGGAAGGCTTTAGGTGAAACATGACACAAGATAAATCCAACGAAGAGATTGGTGGATTCAAAATATCACATTCTTGACAACATGTGAATCATGAAACGCGAACTCAAATTGTCAAGAATGACATAACACCACCTCATATGATAAGTTAGAACGAATTGCACTTCGGAATGCAAGAATGCTTGAGCTCCAACAAGAATCTTGAAGAACACTTCGAGAATGAATTAAATCCTTGATGAACCACCATGTAGAGCCTCCATGAAGAACTCCGGTAATAAAAGAATGATCAAACGAAAGGGAAAATTGAAAAGAACTCCGGGAGAAGCCTTGCAATGATTAGATGAAGCTTTGAAATGATATAATTGAAATAACTTGAAGCTCCGGAAAGATAGATGAACAATTGAAATCAAGAATTTGATGAATCTTTGGAATAAGGAATTTATCACTTGGATGAAACAATAATAAGAATTACATTATGCTTAGCCTTCACCAATTTAGATTGATGACAAGCAATGGATTTTTGCATACTACTTATTCTCGTAGAAAGGATTAAGATACATATAGCGCAAACTTGAATAAGGTCTTGATGGAACCACCGGTGGGATTTGGAAACAATGAATGAATTAATATGATAACCAAGAAAAAGAACTCTTGAACGAACCACCGCGAGAATTGAAAACAATTGAAGAAAAGAGGACGAAACACCGTAAGAATTTAAGAACGTGCGAAAATACTCAAGGGAAATTAGATACATGAGAACGAATAGATCACGAGCTGACTAGAGGATATTTGAACGATGCACCGGAATAATATGGAGGTGACCGAAGAGACATCAATTTAGAATAATTGGAGAACGAGGCTGAAAACTTAGAACGAAGAAATCTTCTGAAATGATGGCCTTCGGAGAATCAAACTGAAAAGACTCCTGAAATGCTCCGGATGGGTGAAAAGAATTCTCACAATCAAAAACAATTATGAGAGGATGGCATCAAGCTAGGACCCTGAATCTTGAAGAGAATGAAGCAAGATTTAAGAGAAACTCTTCTTCGGTCTTCAAATGTTGAGAATGACGATGAGAAACATCACCATGAATTGTTGAGGCACTCCGGATGAAAATTAGAAAGATTGAACCAACAATGAAAAGAGTTTGAAAGATCTTGGAGAAAGACATATGACTGATGAAAATTTATTCTTACGTCATACTTTGAAATGAATTTGAGAATAACTCCAGAAAAGTTAGAAGAGTCAGGTAAGATTCTGGGATAAGACCTGTGGGTTAGGGCCCACTGAAAAGAAGGACCGTTGAAATGATTACTTGAAAAGGAGATTGCACCGGTTGAATTAAATGGCTTGAATAAGGTAAGACCTCGAAATAGCTTGAAAGGATTTCGAATAGAAACTTGAATCTTCTGGGATAACTTCAGCACTCCGGAACAATTGAATTGCAAACGGGGAATGATTAAGAGATGAACCAACATACGAAAACACTTGAAACGAGGAAGGGAATATGATGAACACCGAAAGCTTGAATTGAATCCACCGGAGAAGAAAAAGAATGAAGAATGAACAACTTGAAGAACATCTTCATGAGAACCACCGGGTAAGAACATTGATTGAAAAGAATGAAGGGACTTCACGTGAATAAAAATGGATATTAGATTAAGCAATCTGATTCCTTGAAGGAAGAAGGGTGGGAGGGCGGGAAAAACAAAGGCAACTTGGGACGGATGAAGCAAACACCGTTGCAAAGAACTAAGAATTGATCTCGCGAATGTTGAAATGATCGGATCCACTTGAAGAGAAGCACACCGGTTGGAAAAGAATTGACATGACAATCTCGATAATCAAGAAGGATTAATATTCACATAGCAATATGAGAACACCGTTTAGGAAAGGTATGGATTCAACATTTGACTTCGAAGCAACTCGAATACCACAAAACAAAACAAAAACAAAGGATTGGCTCGCAGAATAAGCCGGAACAAACATATGATAGAGATTTCGTCCGAAGTTTTCGTGGTGGGGCCCACACGGGCTCGATCGTACAACACCATCATGTACAAGGCAGTGCACATGACATACGAAGCGTCCCCGAGTCGGCATAGCCAAGGACTCTTTAAGACACTACGAGACCACTGTAAAACCAACCGTGGAAAGGCGGACCACTAGGCGTCGAACCCCAATCTCATATCATGCATCTGTCGGAAAGATATCCTAAGAGCTACTTGAATTCCCACTTATAAACTCCCGAAACTTTCTGGTTATGCAATCTGGTGTTGGGGATACAGGGGACACAAAATATATCACCCAAACTAACAATCCCTAGATCCAGCTGTATCCATCCGTCAACACATAACCAAGAAACCTTCGGAAATCGTTTACCTCAACCTTCGAAAAGCATCCGTTATACGAGTTATGGCAATACTCCCGAACTCCCGCCCCAGTACTGGGTGGCGTCGAGGTGATCTCACCAACAACTGCATAAAAGAGATTTTCGATGTCGGCGAAACTCAGGTATTCCAGAACTGCAACGATAAAATTGTGACGACAACACCTCGGAGCTCAACTCCCCGGGACACTGCCACAACCCCTAAATGTCAGGAGGCACCAAGAACAATGTTCTCGTCACAAAACCATCGGAACGATTCCAAGATACCCGCGTGATCCTAAATTTTTTTAGTGAAATTTGAGGAGAGAAAGTCAAAACTTCTACGTCAGGAGGCCTCACCAG
Organism: Triticum aestivum; assembly: GCF_018294505.1. Lineage (NCBI taxonomy): Eukaryota > Viridiplantae > Streptophyta > Magnoliopsida > Poales > Poaceae > Triticum > Triticum aestivum. The sequence continues at coordinate 81,494,143 of NC_057805.1, forward strand.
AGCGACGAAGGGACTGAGGAGTAAAAAGAATCCTACTCTCCGATATATATAATCCTAAGACTCAAAACATTTTTGTTCTAGACTCAACAACGTCAGCGATTCGATCAAGCAGGGGGCTCCTAAGTCGGGGATGGCTCTGATTACCAACTTGTAACGCCCACGATGCGGCTATATCTCCCACGTGTCGAGGCACGACTTAGAGGCATAACCGCATTGTGGTTTTGTCGCAAGAAGGGTCATCTTCACACAATCCCATGTAATGAACAAGAATGGGATAAAGAGTTGGCTTACAATCGCCACTTCACACAATACATAAATAAATCATACATCAATCAGAGTACACACATAGGTCCGACTACGGAACCAAAAGAAAAGAAGACAACCCAACTGCTAGATCCCTGATCGCCCCAACTGGGCTCCACTACTGATCAACAGGAAACGAAACAACACAACGAACAAGATCTTCATCGAGCTCCCACTTGAGCTCAGTTGCGTCACCTGCACTGGTATCATCGGCACCTGCAACTGTTTGGAAGTATCTGTGAGTCACGAGGACTCAGCAATCTCACACCCGCGAGATCAAGACTATTTAAGCTTATAGGAAGGAAAGGGTAATGAGGTGGAGCTGCAGCAAGCACTAAGCATATATGGTGGCTAACATACGCAAATAAGAGCGAGAAGAGAAGCAATGGAACGGTCGCCAGCTAGTAATGATCAAGAAGTGATCCTGAACTCCTACTTACGTCAAACATAACCCAGAAACCGTGTTCACTTCCCGGACTCCGCCGAAAAGAGACCATCACGGCTACACACGCGGTTGATGCGTTTTAATTAAGGTCGAGTGTCAAGTTCTCTACAACCGGATATTAACAAATTCCCATCTGCCACATAACCGCGGGCACGGCTTTCGAAAGATAATACCCTGCAGGGGTGTCCCAACTTAGCCCATTATAAGCTCTCACGGTCAACGAAGGATAAACCTTCTCCCGGGAAGACCCGATCAGTCTCGGAATCCCGGTTTACAAGACATTTCGACAATGGTAAAACAAGACCAACAAAGCCGCCCGATGTGCCGACAAATCCCGATAGGAGCTGCACATATCTCGTTCTCAGGGCACACCGGATGAGCAAGACGTCGGGTTGGCATAGACCCTGGTTGCCCAGGGGGCGCCGGACATCGCTCGGTTTGGACCAGCAATCGAAGGAGAACTGGCCCGGGGGGGGGGGGGGGGGGTAAATAAAGATGACCCTTGAGTCTGCAGAACCCAAGGGAAAACGGCTTAGGTAGGCGAATGGTAAAACCAAGGTTGGGCCTTGCTGGAGGAGTTTTATTCAAAGCGAACTGTCAAGGGGGTCCCATAAATCACCCAACCGCGTAAGGAACGCAAAATCAAGGAACATAACACCGGTATGACGGAAACTAGGGCGGCAAGAGTGGAACAAAACACCAGGCATAAGGCCGCCTTCCACCCTTTACCAAGTATATAGATGCATTAATTAAATAAGAGATATTGTGATATCCCAACAGAGTTCATAAAATCCATGTTCCAACAAGGAACAAACTCCATCTTCACCTGCACCTAGCAACGCTATAAGAGGGGCTGAGCAAAAGCGGTAACATAGCCAAACAATGGTTTGCTAGGAAGGGCGACAAAGGTTAGAGGTTCATGGCAATTTGGGAGGCTTGATAAGCAAGTGGTAGGTAGCGCGACATAGCAATAGAGCGAAACAACTAGCAAGCAAAGATAGAAGTGATTTTGAGGGTATGGTCATCTTGCCTGAAATCCTGCTAGGAAGAAGATCAAGTCCAAGAAGAAGACAAACGGACGTAGTCGAACGAATCCTCACAACTCCGGAACGAAACCGAAGCTAACGAGAGAAGCAACCCGGAAAGAAACAAACAACATAGTAAACAACCCTCACATAAACATGGCATGATGCACAATCAAGTATGATGCATGTCCGGTTTACTGATGCATGGCATGGCAAAGTGCAACAAACAATACTACAAATTAAGTGGAGCTCAATATGCAACGAGTTGCATATTGACGAAACACCACATTCTAGTTATTTAGTTCGCCCTTGTTTATGTACCCAACAATATTAAATGTTGATTAACATGGCAAGAGGTGAGGCATATGGAAACTACCTATTATAGGCAATTTAAATGAGGCCGGAACAACAAACAACAATTCCGGAAAAACCTCATATGCATATTTTGAATTTGGTACTGTTCTGCCTATTACATAATTTTATAGTTGTTGAACAGTAAAACAAAGTGCACCATGTTAAACTAGGCATTTTCCCAAGCAAGTTACATATATAGTTTATTTAAATCCGAGTTACGGTTAATTAGTTATGAATTAAATCATTTTAACATGGCATTTAAGAAAAATTAAACAAACAGCAGGTTTAAACATTTTTAACATGGTTGAAAGTGGCAAATTATGAAACTAGATGAAATTCTAAGCATTTTACATGTTTGAATTATTTTAATCCGATGCACGGTTGTGAAGTTATTATATGCATGAAGTTCAAGGGTTTTTCTGCAAATCTGTCGTTCACTGGATAAATAGGCAAATGGTTCAGGGAAAAAAAACAACACGGGCCGAAACCGATGCATTGCTGGGTTGAACAGGAGGGCTGTGGGGAGCTCACCCATGGGCTTCGGCCCGGTTTGGTGGAGAGGCCAAGGCAGGCCGGATCTGGCTTGGGCCTTGGGAGGCTGCGGTGGCCCAGGCAGGTAGGTCTGGGCTTCGGGCGAGCTTGCAACCCAGGAGGCTGGCCACGCTGGTGCTGTGCTCGGTCAACGCGCGAGGCAGGGGAGGCGCATGTCCCTGTCGCCCGAAGCAGAGGACGAGGGGGCGCCGTGGCTCCAGGAACATGGCGGGGCAGCAGAGGCGCGGGGGTGGTCGATGGCACCGGATCGTGGCGGAGATGAAGCGAGGCGGCGACGCGGACGACGTACTCCGGCGAGGTGGCGGCCGGACTGCAGAGGAAGTAGGCGGGCCACTACCACCAGATGCACGCGAGCGAGCGCAGTGCTCGACCTGCTGCTCGATGCAGATGAAGCAGGGGCGCAGCGCACGGGACAACAACGGCGGCGGGGACTTGGGTGCGGTTTCGACGAAGGGCAACGCCGGAACGACGGGGACGCGGGTCTCCAAGGCGGCGGTCGCACGCACGAAGCAGAGGCACGGCGGTCTGCAGGAGGCTGAAGAGGGGCTTGGCGGAGCGAGGGCGTCGCGAGGCGACGGCGCGAGAGGAACCCGGCGGAGGCGACCCGATCCGGCGGCGGGGAGCTCCTGGTGGATGAGGGCGACACCCTGGTGGATGAGGTCGCCGGCGGCGACTTGACTGACGAGGTCGACGGTTGTGGCCTCAGGGCAGGTGAGGAAGGCACGAGGAGGCAACGAGCTCGGGGTCGAGAGGAGACAAAGTCGAGCGTTTCTGCTCGGGATGGCGAAGAGGTTCGAGGCCCGCGCGAGGTTGAGCTCCAGTAGGCACTCGGGCACGGGAGCGAAGGCAGCGCCTTGATCCGTTCGGGATCGAGCGCAGAGTCGATCTGAGAAGGAGAGGTGGGGTTTGCTGGTTGGTGGGATGGGGAAAATGAGGAGAAGGCAGGATCGATTGGGTGGATCGGGCAAGATCCCGAGGAAGGGGGGAGACCAGGTGGAGCTAGTGGCCGCGGATGGGATGGATGGAATGGATCCCTAGGAAAATAGGGTTGGACTAGATTATATATAGCCTGCGGATTAGGTTAGGGACTAATCCGGTCCGTCTGATCGAAGTCGAGCGGTCGAGAATAAAATAGGTTAGGGCGTCCAATTAAGAAAATGGAGATGTTTTGCAGATGTTAGGGGATGATCCGGACCCAACGGTAACGATAGTCCGGTTCGGGTTCGGGGAAGTTTCGGACACGGGCGAGGGGTCGATGCTCTCCGCAAAGAGGGGTTAGGCGGTCCGACAAGAGGGATTCGAAAAAACCCGGTTGGTATCGTAACGGTCAACGAAGACAAGGCGATCCGAGGGAAGGTGATGAAGGCAAAGGGAGAAACGTCAACGACGAGCGAATGCAAGTTTTAAAACATGACGACAACAAGGTTCCGATGCAATGCAAATGATGCAAAGATGAATGCAACACACAAATAAAACATACGCCGAACACGAAATATATGGAAGGCGTCTGGAGCGTCGGTCTCGCGGCGTTACAGACAATGACGACCGCGGCTTCAGAAGCGACACAGACAGATGAGTCGGCCGCGGTGTTTGTAAGCCGGCGCAGACGTGTAAGTTGTCCTCCGCGTTATAAACCGGTGGGCGCGTGAACCGCCACGAGGGCAGAATGAGCGAGTTGTCCGTGGTGTTGTAAGGCGGCGTGTATGGGCGAGTTGGCCAAGGCATTGTAAGCCGGCGCAGGGGTCCGTTGAATAAGGACGACCACCTGTGCCGAATGATGTTGGCACCCCAACATCTTTGCGGTATAATGCCACCTTGTAATTAATAATTCTCCTGCGTATAAAATACAGCAGGGCAAAATAGTTTTGCTCGGATGAATTAATACGTGCTTAAAAATAAATAGGGTAAATAGCACCTGATTTTTGTCGGATAAGGCGGATACTGATGCTGTACTTGTAGTAATTTTATATACTACTAATGCGCGAATCGGGCGGCTGATCCTTTGACCTTTGTAACCTTCAATGAGAAGAGACTGCCTTTGGTACCGCAGCTACACAGCAAGACGTGCCTGCAGGAACGCGGCGTAGCATCAGGCAGCCGGAGGCGAGCCGGATGGCTCCGTGTACACACGCGCGCGCAGCAACAATAGAAGGCGGGCAGCTGCGGAGGTCGGCCGTCACGCCGGTGAGTCACTGATACGGGTCATACCATTCTCCTCCAGATCATGGTGATTTTGACTAATCCACATTCAAATCCTCCAAATCACAGTGGCTTTAACAAAACCATCTCACAGTTGCTCATGTGATGTCGTACTCAAGTAGTACTTTCCAAATCACGTACTCAGTAGTTCTTTGTTTAAATAATACTCCAACCTGACAGATCACTTCTTTTCCTTTGGACTGTTTTGACGTGGAAGTAGCATGCAACGACGATGGTTAATCCCCTCCAAATATTGTGACAGCCAAATAGACAGCATTTCAGACTTGCACTGTCGACGTTGAACGGTATTCAAGGCAATGCTTTCAGTAGGAACAACATCGTGCGACGCGACGCACTGCAAAGGTGGGAACATGGCCCGTTTGGAGTGAGGCCGCGATGGTGAAGTAGGCCACGCCGACGACGACGGCGGCTTGAGGCAGGGCGACTCGGGCGTAGGCGGACCCAGGGCGGAGAGCCGACAACCGGCTGGAACAGCCAACCGGCGAGCACGGTTGAGTGTGGGGGCGCGCCCATGGAGGAGGCCAGCACGCAGGGGCGCGGTGACCCAGTAGGAGATAGAGTGCAGATTGCGGCGGCGGCTCAAAACCGGTGGAGCGGCCGGCGACTCACAGCTGTTCCTGCAGCACACTGGCGACACGGGACAGTGGTGGCTCATAGCAACGGCGACTCGCAGCTGGAGCGAGGGACACGGCGGCGCAGAATCGGAGGCGCGCAGTGATGACTCAGATTGAAGCGGGCATCGACCTTGGCGACAGAAGCAGGTCGGGGCCGTGGCCGTGCAGAGTGAATATAAGGCGGCCTGGCCTGACCAAGATATGGGACACCAATGGAAGCAGCGCGGGGTTGGTTTGACCCGGAGGCAGTGCGACGAAGCGGAGCAGCCTGCTGCAGAGGCCGACCGGGCATGCTACGGTGATAGAGGCGTCCGAGTTCTGTGCAACGACTGTATACATCTCCGGGTCGTGGTGGATTTGATCAATCAATATTTAGGTCGTTTTTCTTCTGGATCGTGCTCCCTTTTTTTATCCATGTGCCTACATGTAGTGTTGAGGATATAACCATTAGAGTCACCCGCCCAGGAGGGGCCGGGTTACGTTATAATGATCATCACGCGAAGCCCAGTACCAAGTTTGCGGAAGGCGGGTCAGTAATGGGCTTAAGACTCGGAGGCGGCTTGAGGCCCGTAGTGATGAACCGCCATTATGGCAATACTTGTAGTGTAAGGCAAGAATAGCTAAGAGTCCGAGCCGGACACTGTTATAAGCCGGCCGGAACTCTGAGAGCCGCCGGGGGCGTCAACCTCTCTATATAAAGGGACGACCCGGCGGCGGTTCAGGATGGGAGACAACAGATCGATAGCCAGGCTTAGCGATTAAGCTCCCTGGTCATCGAAACCCTAAGTAATACCACCTCAACTGGACGTAGGCTTTTACCTTCACCGTAAGGGGCCGAACCAGTATAATCCACGTGTCCCTTGTCCCGTTTAACCCCTTTAAGCTTCCTAGCTGCGATGGCTCCACGACTAAGTCCTAGCACGAGGACATCTGCCGTGACAATTCCACGACAGTTGGCGCCCACCATGGGGCCAGCGCACGGTGGATTCGAGTTCTTGAAGGGCAGCTTCGAAGGGCCCAAGGGATACGCTGTGGGCTGGATGACCAAGAGTCGTCGCGGCAAGCTCTACATCGATGATGCAAACTGGGGCCCCGACGCCGGCTCAATCGAGTACGAGTACCGGGTCCCCTTCGGCAGAATCCATGTCTTCATTGGCAAGATTGGTGAGCCGGGCCCTGAGCCGGACCTCTGCGCCGATCTCATCGAGACGGCTCAGCGTGCACGACCCGCCCGGACTCTGCCTGCCTTGAAGCGTGCTTTCGTGGGATGCGTCCATGGAGGACTCTCTGAAGGATCTGGATCTGGCGATGAGACAGCCGCTCGCTCTGACGGCGAGTCATCCACAGAGGAGACCGACTCGTTATACCAACTTCAAGATGGTTGGCTCAGGGGTTGTTCCGATGGCGACAGTATTCTGGACCCCTTTGAGCCGCCAAGCCGGGTTGGAATCTTTATGGCCGGCGCACAACCTGTTCAAAACCCCGCCGCCGGGGCAGGAAGCCCGGTGCACTCGCCAGCTCAGGTGCTGATGGATCTCACAGACAAGATGACGGCCCTGTTAACCGCTACGGTCGCCCCAGCGGATCAAGCTCAGCATGACGCGGAGGTGGCACAGTTAAAGCTGGATCTAGCAAAAGCCAAGGAGGATCTGGCGGCGGAAGGGATCAGGATGGCTGCAGAGAGGGCGGCTCTCGATGCCCAGACTCAGCTGATTCAGGCGTAGTCTTTCCGGCTCATGATGGATCAGAACGCGTCCAATGAGATCATGAGAAGGAGGCATCAAAAGGCTCAATCTCGACTCCCTCCGGTTTACGATCCTCGAAACCTCTTCAACACGCCTGGTGCAGGGCCCAGTAACCCGCCAGAGATCACGGCGCCCGGGGCTGGAACGCCAATTCAGCCCCAAGTGATGGGGCCTCCCCGGGTGAACACTGCCCTGCCTCAGTACGTGCCAATACCACCGGGTCATTATGCCAACCCGTTGGAAAACATGGTCGCCGCGGCGGCGCGACTGGCAGCTCTCCCAATCGATGGCGACTCTCCAATGGCAGTCGAAACCCGCCGGGTCAGAGAACTTCTTCAGACGGCTCTGGCGCAACAGGAGGCATATTCATATAGCTAGGACAAGATTCATTCAACCCCTCGTCCAGGCCGGAGCCCAAGTTACGGCAGACACATGGTCTCAGCGACCAGCTCAAGCAACGTCCGGCGCCGTGACTTGCCAGCGGGCCACGGCCTGGCTCATAATGGAGCCTTTAACGTGGTAGACCAAGACAGAGCGCGGCAAGAGGCGGAGCAGGCGCCTCAGTTGACGGCTTACCAGCCACTCCCGGCTTATCCGACGGCTTCTATCGATGCGGGTATACCTACGATGACTGGAGGTGTTCCTTGTCTGGTGTCGGCTCTCCGTAATGAACGTCTGCCCAAGGATTTCAAAGGGCCTAGGAAGGTGCCTAATTACACGGCTGATTTACAACCCGGAGCGTGGATCGAGAGTTATGAGATGGCTATGGAGTTGCTGGAGGTCAGTGAAGCGGCAATGGCCAAGTACTTCACCATGATGTTAGATGGGACCGCCCGCACTTGGTTGAAAGGACTGCCGCCTAATTCTATCGGGTCATGGGCGGAGCTAAAAGCCCGGTTCATCAAGAACTTGAAAGATACATGTAGGCAATCTATGTCAATTGTGGATTTGACTAACTGCAAGCAGCAGGAGGGTGAGTCTACAACCCATTGGGTTCGCCGGGTCAAGGAGATAATACATTCATCTTATAAGATGGATGCCGGCTCTGCAGTCTTAATGTTGGAGCAGAATTGTCGTTTTGCGCCCCTGAAGATGAAGCTCGGGCAGCTCAAGCGCGATTGCAATGATATGGGTACGCTGATGGCGGCTTTGGTCAAGTACGCCGACTCTGATAGTACCAAGGATCCCGCGTCGGATGATGAAAGGACAGGGAAGGGAAAACGGAATGGCAATGGCAAGGGCCCCCAGCATAACCCGGCGAACCAGGGAGGTAACAAGCGTAAGGCTGATGGCAGTATGGAATTTGTGGCCAATGCCAATTCACAGGGTAACAACCACCGGCGCAAGGGGAGACCACCTCCCCGAGCCGGCGGGTCAGGCCCGACGCTTGAGCAGTTGTTGAATGAGCCTTGCCCAAGGCATGGCTCTAGGGAAAAGCTGGCCACTCATCTATGGAAGGACTGCGCAATCATGAAGGCCTTTAAAAATTCCAATGCTTTCAATGGCCCGGGCGGCAGCTTTCATGGCCCGAGCGGCGGCTCAAATTCCAATTCTCAGAATGTTCAAGGGGGCTTTAATCAGCAATCTGGCCAGGGTAATCAGCAGCAACAACAGGGGGGATACCAGACCAATCCAAAGCAGCTCAATGGTGGACAGTACCATGTGTTTACCACCAGTCTATGCAAGCGAGAGCAGAAGCTTCATAAGAGGGCTGTGAATGCTGTTGAGCCGACGGTTCCACGCTATTTAAGATGGTCTGAGCAGCCTATTGTGTGGAGTAGGGAAGATCATCCTCCCGGGGTTGATAATCCGGGTCACCTGGCCTTGGTAGTGGCTCCTCAGGTCGGGGGGTATAAATTCACTAAGGTGCTCATGGACGGAGGCACCTAATATTTTCTTGGACATTCTGCATAACCCTTCTGTTAAGTTGCCTACAGAGGAAGACTTGGCTGTTCCTGACCCGGAAGCGCAGTTGGTGGTGGCTCTCCACATTATCCCAGATTGGACTGTACCATACTTGGCTTACATGACCCGGGGAGAATTGCCTGAAGATGAAACTTTGGCCAGACAAATAACCCAGCGGTCTAAGTCAATGATAATTATCAATGACGAGCTGCATCGTCGCAGTGTCACTGGAACTTTCCAGCGTTGTGTTTCCCCTGAGGAAGGTCAAGAAATTTTACGTGAGATTCACGAGGGGGATTGTGGCCATCATGCCGGCTCAAAATCCCTTGTGGCCAAGGCTTTTCGTCATGGTTTTTATTGGCTGACGGCTCATGCTGATGCAGAGGACTTGGTCAGTAAATGTGACGGTTGCCAGAGGTTCTCGCGACGGGCTCATGTGCCGGCTCAAGAATTGAGGATGATTCCAATCACTTGGCCATTTGCGGTCTGGGGGCTTGATATGGTTGGGCCTTTTAAAAGGTCCAAGGATAAGAAGACCCACCTCTTGGTGGCGGTCGACAAGTTCACAAAGTGGGTTGAAGCAGAGCCAGTTAGTAAGTGTGACGCAGCCACAGCGGTTCAGTTCATGAAAAGGGTGATATTTCGCTTTGGTTTTCCACACAGCATTATAACTGACAATGGTACCAATCTGTCTAAAGGCGCCATGGAGGAGTTTTGTCAACGAGAGCATATTCGGCTTGATGTTTCATCAGTGGCTCACCCTCAATCCAACGGTCAAGCTGAGAGAGCCAATCAGGAAATCTTGAAGGGCATCAAGCCCCGGCTTTTGGTCCCTTTGCAACGGACGCCGGGTTGTTGGGTGGAGGAGTTACCCTCCGTGTTATGGAGCATCAATACTACTCCTAACAGGTCTACGGGTTACACGCCTTTCTTCATGGTTTATGGAGCGGAGGCGGTCCTCCTAGCGACATCCGTCATGACTCGCCTCGAGTGGCGGCTTATGTTGAGGCGGATAATGAGCAGGCGCGTCAAGATGCTCTTGACTTGTTGGACGAACAACGTGATGTGGCAGCAGCTCGCTCGGCGATTTACCAACAAGACCTGCGCTGCTATCACAGCCGCCGGGTTAAGTCCAGGGTCTTCCAGGAAGGTGATCTGGTGCTCCGGCTTATCCAAGATCAAACAGATGCACACAAGTTATCCCCGCCTTGGGAAGGGCCCTTTGTGGTCAGCAAGAACTTGCACAACGGGTCATACTACCTTATCGATGTTCGGGAGCACAAAGATTCACGTAAGTCGGAGGAAGAGACCCGTCGGCCGTGGAACATAGCTCAGCTTCGGCCTTATTACACTTGAGCCACCGGCTCTCATAATGTACATATTTCTATAGCCATGTATATATTATGATAAATAATAAAGCAGGACCTCTGTCCTTTTTCCTCCAAAGGTAAATGTGTTATTGTTATTTCCATTACAACATTACATGGTCACTTGGAGGTTGATCCGGCTTATGATCGTATTCGAATCTAGCCGTTAACAATATGATCACTTGGGGGCTTCCTGTTCAAACATAGGTCGTATTCGAACCAAAGAGAACATAGCTGTCGATACCCACTTGATTGGCAAATTGCCGAGCTCATTGGGGAGTTTTCTTGATCATATTTGAATCATAGCTCAACCCCCTTTGGGAACCGACGTGGATCGTATTCGAATCAGCGTCGTTAAACAACTCTCAAGGTCATTTGGGGGCTTCCTGTTCAAACATAGGTCGTATTCGAACCTAAGAGAACATAGCTGTCGGTACCCTCTTGATCGGCAACGCCAAAGCCACTGGGGGCTATATGATCGCATTCGAATCTTAGCTTAACCCCTTTGGGACGGTTCTCTGGTCGTATTCGAATCAGAAGCCCCTAAGTTTTTGATCTTTTGGTTTGCAACAAGTTCTTTTGATCATATCAAAAGTATGCACGGGTGGTTCTTACTCCACCGGCTTAACTTTGATTAATAATGTTGAGAGCACACAATAAGCATTATGGGTGCTGGTGAACCGGAGTTGAGTTCTCAACCTCATTATTTGGGTTACATAAACCGGAAGTGTACTTGAAGGCTTACAGGTATGCTATTATGGTTATCTCGAAGACATAATTGAGAGCCGGTCTTTTATGACCTTGATTCATATTCCGGGTTATATGTAAAATATATGACTCTCCATGCGGTAAGCCGCCTAGAGACTTGTGATTTGTTTTCCTATGCAGGACAATTAAAGACAGCTCTTTAAGCTTAAGGAAAGTAAATGATCAAACATAACCCGGAGGAATATAAAAGAGCAGCTTCAACGGAGTTAAGCGCTGCACACGTGCACGATGGCACGACAAAATTAAGTGTTTGTCCTACTCTATTACAGGACTCCCCGAGTCCAAAAGGTGAGGCATTGTTTTTAAGGCGTAACCATGAGCCGCCTAAGAAATCAAGGTGCTTGTTGGGTTGAAGCTCCCGGCTCATCCCTCTCCGCTCCTCCGGCTGTTTCCATGACCTGGAAGGTTGATGATTTCCAATCAATGCCACTCAAGGCTTCAAATTGAGCCTCATCATCAATTAACCCGGCCGGGTCAACTTCTGGGGCGAAGGTATGCTTACGAGTCGGAGGGATCAGGCTGACTGCTTCATAGCGTGGAGTTGGGATCCTCTGATTTTCCGCGTCATAGCCCGGTTGATACTTGGTAAGGTCTGTATCATTCCCAATCAAGGTGGCCACCGGGCGTACGCTCTTCACACAGGCGGCGAAGTCTTTCTGGTCAAAGGGGGTGCCGTCTTCCTTCAGGCTGGGGTATCCAAGAGCGATGTCGGCCGGGTCTAGCTCCGGTAGAAACGCCTTGGCCCGGCTCAGAGCAGCTATAGCTCCGGCTCTTGCAGAAGCCCGTCTCAGTTCTTGGAAGCGCTGAGGAAGTACGGCCAGCCGCCTGAGTACATCTGCCAGGTGATTGGGAACTTCATTGGACAGAGCCACAACGGCTAAAGCACGTTGTGACCCGGTGTAAAGTTGCTCCACCAAAGTGTAAACCGCCTTCAACTTGGTCAGCACGCTCTGGTTGAGGTTGGAACTCCTGGGACCTGCATTACAAAGTCAAGTGAACTGTTAGCAATTGAGATGTTTCTGGGAACTAAATGAGGTAAACTGATTAGAAATTTACCAAAGATTGCGGAGACCATCTGAGAGACATGGCGTTTTAAGCCGGACAGCTCGGTGGTTCTCTCATTAAGAGTGGCCTCCGCTTGTTCGGCCCGGCTGAGCAAGGCAGTGTTCTCATCGGCCCAGGCTTTTCTTTCTATTTCAAATTTTTTCTTCAGTTTTTCTTGTGCAGAGACATTGAACTCAAATTTGGCCTTGGCCTTCTGGGTCTCATTTTCCTGAGTCTTCAGGCGGTTCTTCAGATCAGAGATTTCCGATTCAAATTTCTTGCAGGCAGCCTGTACAAATTCCGGGTTACAGTTTGAGTGATTATCATGCAACATTAAAGTCCCAAGCACTTTGCAAGCAAAGACACTTGGCACTTGGGGGCTAATGTAGGCTGAGAAGCTCTATTTATAGTGTCGGTTCATGCAAATAAAGTCCCAAGCACTTTGCAGGCAAAGGTACTTGGCACTTGGGGGCTAATGTGTCAAGTTGCTCAACTACTTGGTTAAAATAAGGAAAGAATCAGGTGAACTATGCGGTTTAAGCCGGCCTTTGAGTGGTACCAGGTAAAGCCGGTTTTTCTTGCAGTAGTTATTAAGCCGGTATTAAGTCTACAACATATTCTATCATAAGTAATAGACTTGGGGGCTAGCATGGTAAGGATGACTATGGAGTAAGCAAGAGAGTTGTACCTCAGATTTTTGCTGTATCTGCTTCACCATGTCAATTTCCAGGTCTCGGCTGTTGTGCACTTGACCAATATAACCAGCGACAATATCTCCAATGCTCAAGTTAGCATAGTCAGTGATATCCAGCCTGGCCCTGCGGCGCTCCAGCAGTTCTTCCTTGGCAGAGCATCTAGCCAGCACAGTGGGTCTTCCCGGCTCGACAAACTCTGTCCGGGTGATTACAACGTCCGGGTCATCGGCCGGTTGAGCTGGGCTGGGGATCTCCGGGTTATCAGAACCCTCCATGGCTTGTTCTTCGGTTGGAGCGGTGGTTTCTGGAGCTGAGGCAGACGGCGGCTCATGAGCAGAAGCCTCCGGTTCAGTTAAGACCAGCTCTTCGACCGGTTTACTTTTCTTTGCCTTCTTGCTGAGCTTTGCTTGTGCACTGAAAGTCAAAAGGTTAGTGCAAAAACATGAGTAAGATAAGCACAAAACAAGCTGATCATTATTACCCGGGTGCGGTCTTGAAAGCCGGCAAGTTAGATTGCATGGAGTCCCCGGAGGAAGGTGAAGTTTCCTGATAGTTTGAATCAGAAGAATTGAGTGGTTGACGAGTGACGCCCGCCAAAGGATGAAAAGGATATAAGTTGGAGATAACCTCGGTCCGGCGCTTCCTTGATGCTTCAGGTAAGCCGGAGGAGAGGTCTGCATCCTTGTTGGTCCGGGTTTGCCTCCGGCTCTCATGAATCTGTCGCTTCAAAAGAAATTGAGGATCTTGATAAGCTAAAGGATGTGAAAATCTTACTTTCCGGGTTACTCTTCGGACTTTCAGCCTTGGCAAGGGCTCCGAGTCGGAGGAAAGTATAGTTACCTCTTCAATCACCGGGTTACTCGCTCCGGTATCCTCCTGCTGATAATCAGTGTCAATAAGGTGGTTAAAAACAAACAAAAAACAAAAGAAGAGCCTAAAGAATCAAGGGCTACCTCTGACTCGGAGGTGTCATCCAGCTGAAGCAGGTCTGAGGCGCTAGGCTTACTCCCCTTCTTGCGGGGAGCGGCTCTCCTGGCGGCTTTTTTAACCTTCCTGGCTTTTTTAGCAGCCTCATGGTCATACCTGACCTTCCAGAACTTATCATTAGCCTGAAAAATACAACAAAGGTTTCTTGAAGTTAAGACGAAAATTGTTAAAATGGAAAGTAAGGTGTTCAGATCAGTAGCTTACCGCCGGAGCCGGGTTAGCTTTGCAGAAGGGACTTAAGCCTGTCCTCCCGCAATCTGCTAAGCTCTCGTTCAGAAGGGACTTGGTCATGTCATCAACGACGTCCTCAGGTAAGTCGTTGGGGCTGTGCCGAAGAGGATCATCCTTCCGGCCCGTGTAATCACACATTAAGCCGGGGCGGCGGCTTAGAGGAATCACCCGCCAAGCAATCCAGACCCGGACCAGATCAACGCCGTTAAGGCCGTTTCCCAGAAGAGCTTTGATTTTGTTGATGGTGGGGATAAGTGGTTGACGCTCAGCTTGAGATAATTTGTCTGGCAGGGGGTGATTTGACTCCAGACGCAGGGCGCGAAAGCCGGGCAGAGGGTTCTCATCAGCCGGAGAAGTATCCTGGCAGTAGAACCATGTCTGGTTCCAGTCCTTTGGGTGGCTTGGCGGCTCAGCATAAGGAAAGAGACAATCTCTCCGTCGTTGATTGAATTCCGCCAAGTTCCAAGCTAGGCCCGTTGGCACACTCGTTCTGGCGGTTCAGATAAAACAGCTCCCTAAAGAGCAGTAGGCTGGGCTCTTCTCCAAGGTACACCTCACAGAACACTTGGAAGTTACAAATGTTCGACACGGAATTGGGTCCAATGTCTTGAGGTCGCAGATCGAAAAAGTGCAGAACATCTCTGAAGAATTTTGAGCCGGGAGGTGCAAAACCCCGGCTCATGTGATCAGCAAATATAACAACCTCTCCGTCTCTTGGTTGAGGTCTTTCTTCGGACGGGTCAGGGGCACGATAGGACATGACCTCCTTCTTAGGCAGGTAACCCGTTTCACGAAGTCATCTAAGGTATTATCAGTAACGTTGGATCTCACCCAGTTGCACGTAATGGGCGCCTTGGGAGCCTTGGGCGGCATTGTGAAAGACGGAAGCCTATGACAAAAGAAAATTTCCGGTTCAAATTTAAGCCGGAGGAAGATTTCAGTTCAGTATTCAAGATGGCGGCTTATGAAGGGGCCTAATGATATATGGCTAATTGTGTCGGGTTATCTAAGCCGCTGTGGATATCATAAGTAATTCAAGTTGTTTAAAACTCTATTATGAATGAGCCGGAAATTTCACAAAGCATGGCCTCTTTTAAGCCGGCGATATGAGCCGCCATGGCTAACAGATGCAGTTTTTTGTCTAAGTGTTGCACAAACAAGTTTCACAGATTGCAGGGATTATTTTGCATCAAACGATCGTCTAGAAAGGAAAAATTTCTAGACCTAAAAACTGATACAGAGAAGTTCATAAGCTCTAAATGAGGTCTTTTTGCGGACAAAAGGGATCTACTAGCATAAAAATGGGTGAGAAACTACTACCGCAGGGAGTCTGTACCGTTTTGGATCAAAAGGAACCTCGGTGGCGGAGCTGTGAAGAAATCGCGATGAACTACGAAGAACACAGAGAACTTGCGAGCCCTAATGCGGATCTAAGGTACGGGACGGCGAGGACTTACTAGTGCTGATGAGCAGCGGAGGCGCGCCGCAGGTTTCTGGTCAAGACAGGCTGATGCAGCGGCCTTGGTCGGTGAAGACGAGGTGCGCGGCGGCGGAGCTCGGGCTCTGGGGCGTCAGAGGAGGAAGACGATGGATCGAGAAGAGTGACGAAGACCTATGGGCCGGGCCTATTTATAAGGGCCGGCTGGTAAATGGGCCTGGGAAAAGAGGAGGCGGAAGACATTATTATCTTGCCGCAGAAACGCCTCGATTTTCGGGATGGTCATTAAAGATAAGATCTGTTGGGATATGACAGAATAAAAAAATGAATTTAATGGAAGATGATGTCATGGCGGGTTACCAAGAATCCAGAAGATGATGTCATGGCGGGTTATAACTTTTGCACAAGTAGAAGCCGGAAGATTTTGAAGATTGACGTGAACCGGTTCAAATCAATCTGGGGCCTAGTGTTGAGGATATAACCATTAGAGTCACCCGCCCAGGAGGGGCCGGGTTACATTATAATGATCATCACGCGAAGCCCAGTACCAAGTTTGCGGAAGGCGGGTCAGTAACGGGCTTGAGACCCTGAGGCGGCTTAAGGCCTGTAGTGATGAACCACCATTATGGCAAGACTTGTAGTGTAAGGCAAGAATAGCTAAGAGTCCGAGCCGGACACTGTTATAAGCCGGCCGGAACTCTGAGAGCCGCGGGGGGCGTCAACCTCTCTATTGAAGGGACGACCCGGCGGCGGTTCAGGACGGGAGACAACAGATCGATAGCCAGGCTTAGCGATTAAGCTCCCTGGTCATCGAAACCCTAAGTAATACCACCTCAACTGGACATAGGCTTTTACCTTCACCGTAAGGGGCCGAACCAGTATAATCCACGTGTCCCTTGTCCCGTTGAACCCCTTTAAGCTTCCTAGCTGCAATGGCTCCACGACTAAGTCCTAGCACGAGGACATCTGCCGTGATAATTCCACGACATGTAGGAAGTAGAACTCCGATTTGAACATGGTAGTGCTCTTTTAAATAATGCAGCTTTGATCCTTGTGCTCATCAGGAAGTAGTAGTACGATGGTTAATGGAAACGTCCCTTAACTTTTGGATTAGCTTCTGGACTTTATAATCTCTTTGCAGCTCTCCCCAAAATTGAGATAGATATTCTATTCAATTGTTGCCTGCTAGTCCTCAGTCAATCTCTGCATATAATGATTGTTTCTTTATCCCTTGGATCTCTGTGGCGATTCTCTCGGGACTTGACGCTGTAAGTGGATGGGGAGACATGGCCAAGCTTCTGGTTGGTAGTGGCGTACGGTGGCTGGTTCGGATAGATGATCCAAGCGGAGAAAAATATGAGGACACCTGTTGGTCTCGGTTAAAAAAGGCTGCAGCCCGGGCGATTTGTACGCGTAGGTACAGCAGATCAACTCCCTCTCGGTCTTGGGTAACGGCGTCATTGATAAATCACCCGTGCGGTAGACCTCGTCTCGGACTCGGCGAAAATGCACGGACACGACGGCGCACACAACAGCAACCCTAATCTCTCGTCTTCAAATCTGTATCTGTCAGCTCCAAAGTTAACCATAATTTCAATAAATTCACCGGCTCTGCTTATGGTTGTCCGGTGGCTCATGCGATCGTTTCGTGACGGCTCTTTTTTCTTCCGATCAATCACGAGTATCTCGATCCCTGAGATAGATCCTTCCCAGAACTCAACACCACCGTGCGCAGGCCCCACGGTGGGCGCCAACTGTCGTGGAATTGTCACGGCAGATGTCCTTAGTGTCAAGACTTAGTCACGAGGCCAACGCATCTATGTGGTAGCTTGAGAGGGGTTGAACGGAATCGAGAGATGCAACACAAGACAAGGATTTAGACAGCTTCGGGCCCCGGGAAACATCATCCGGTAACAACCCTACATGCTGTTTGAGGCTAGGTCTCATTATGATCACGGGAGAGTCGCCGGGAACCGGCTCTCGGTGTCTAGCCCTAGAGATCGTTTCTTGTTGCTTGTCCCTCTTTAGGGTGCCCTGCCCCTCCTTATATAAGTTAGAGGGGCGGGTTACATGTGGAGTCCTAGTAGGACTAGGACTAGTCTATCTTCTCTTACAAGTTAATTACAAGTCCGGGTCTTGCTTCCTCGTAAAGGAAATATTCGTCATCCCTTTCCTTTTAATCCGGCCCATCATAACGTGAGCCGACCTTCTGGGCTTTAGGCCTTGTTGTCCATCTGACCCGCCCACCGGGTTACTAATGAGTCGCCAAGATCGACCAGGTTATCTGTGAATCGCCAAGCTCCGGGCGGGTCACCAGTGAGTCACCAATTCCGGCCGGGTCATACCGCGGGGTATATCCCCGACAGTATGGATATTCCGCGAAACAAAAAACATGCAACAAACCGGAACTGGCACTGGGCACTGGATCAATATGTTAGTCCCAATAATAGTATAAAAAGTTGCCAAAAGTATATGAAAGTTGTAGAATATTGGCATGAAACAATCAAAAATTATGGATACGACGGAGACGTATCACCCTACCGCTTTATGAGCGGTACGGGCACACAAAAAGGAAATTTATTTTGAAAATTAGAGATGGTACATACAAATTTGCTTAGAACGGCACGGAAATACCGCATATAGGTAGGTATGGTGGACTCATATGGTAAAACTGGGTTTAAGGATGTTGGATGCACAAGTAGTATTTATACTTAGTACAAGTGGAGGCTAGCGAAAAGATTGAGAGGCAACCAACCAAGAAACGAAAAATCACGTAAGCGAGCATTAAGCATAACTAACACCGAATAATGCACCACAAGTAGGATGTAATTTCATTGCACAACTATTGATTTTCGTGCTTGCATAGGGAATCACAAACTTAACACCAATTCTTACTAAAGCATAATTACTCACCAACATGACTCACATATCACTATCATCATATCTCAAAACTATTACAAAGAATCAGTTTATTTTGTCCAGTGATCTTCATGAAAGTTTTTATTATATCCCTCTTGAATATCTATCACTTTGGGACTAGTTTCATATGTTGCTTTTGATAAGCTCAAACAAATTTAAGTGAAGAACATGAGCATGAAAATTTTCGTCTCTCAAAATAATATAAGTGGAGCATGAGAGAATTTCTTCAAAATTACTAAATCTCAAATAAATCTAAGTGAAGAATGAGAGCATTTCCTCAAAAACATTAAAGCACACCATGCTCAAAAAGATATAAGTGAAGCACTAGAGCAATTACATAGCTCAATTTTTTTAAGTGAAGCATATAGAGCAATTCTAATAGATCATAGCATAATTTTGGCTCTCTCAAATAGGTGTGTTCAACAAGGATACTTGTGATAAACTAAAAAGCAAAACAAGCAAACACTCATATAAAACAAGATGCTCCAAGCAAAACTCATGATATGTGACAAATAAATATATAGCTCCAAATAAAATTCGATGGTCATTAGAAGAAAGAGGGGATGCCACTTGGGGCATCCCCAAGCTTAGTTGTTTGTTTCTCCTTGGATATTATATTGGGGTGCAATGGGAATCCCTAAGCTTAGGCTCTTCTTACTCCTTATTCCTTCATCCACGCGATCTCACCCAAAACTTGAAAACTTCAATCACACAAAACTTAACAAAACCCTCGTGAGATCCGTTAGTATAAGAAAGCAAATCACCACTCTAAGTACTGTTGCAAACCCATTCATATTTTATTTTGCATTATATCTACTGTATTCCAACTTTTCCATGGCTTATACCCCCTGATACAATCCATAGATTCATCAAAATAAGCACACAACGCAAAGAAAACAGAATCTGTCAAAAATAGAACAATCTGTAGTAATCTGAAAACTTCGTATACTTTTGTAGCTCAAAAAATTCTAAAAATTAGGACAATGTAGCCAATTTGCATATCAATCTCATGTACAAAAATCAGGATTTTATCGCACTTATGTGAACTTAAATAATTCTGTTACTGGGCGCAAAAGTTTCTGTTTTTCAACAAGATCAAATGAACTATCACCCAACATGATCCCAAAGGCTTTACTTGGCACAAACACTAGTTAAAACATTAAAAAAAACATAACAGTAGCATAATTGTGCAAACACTCAAAAATAGAAAGAAAAAGGCAAAAAATAAATTTTATTCATTGGGTTGCCTCCCAACAAGCGCTATCGTTTTATGCCCCTAGCTAGGCATAACACATAGATTCAAGTATTGTCATCTTTAGTTTTAGATCCATAGGATGCCCTCATGATTGATTCATATGGTGGATTAATTCTTATTCTAGGGAAGTGTTCCATACCCTTTCTTAGTGGAAACTGAAATTTAATATTGCCTTCTTTCATATCAATCACGGCACCAATAGTATGTAAAAACGGTCTACCAAGTATAATGGGACAAGACGGATTGCAATCAATATCAAGAACAATAAAATCTATGGGCACATAGTTCCTATTTGCAAGAATAAGAACATCATTATTCTTCCCAAAGGCTTTTTAATAGTAGAATCTGCCAAGTGCAAATTAAGAGAACATTCTTCAATATCGGTAAGACCAAGCACATCACACAAACATTTCGGAATTGTGGAAACACTAGCACCCAAATCACATAAAGCAAAGCACTAATAATTTTTTATCTTGACTTTGATGGTAGGTTCCCATTCATCATGTAATTTTCTAGGAATTGAAATCTCTAACTCCATTTTTTCTTCTAAAGCATTCATCATGGCATCTACGATATGTTTAGTAAAAGCTTTATTTTGTTCATAAGCATGGGGTGAATTTATTATGGATTGCACAAAAGAAATACATTCAAGCAAAGAGCAACTATCATAATTAAAGTCTTTGTAATCCAAAAGAGTGGGCACATCACTAGTTAAAGTTTTGACCTCTCCAAACCCACTTTAATCAATTTTTTCATCAAGATTTTCACCCTCCAAATTATCGGGACGCCTTCTAGTTAAAGTTGATTCTTCTTCAGTCCCTTTATCATCAATCTTAATCTTACTAAACAAAGAGTCAATAGAAGAAACACCAATCACTTTGAGATCTTCATCATTTTTATGAAAGCAATCACTAGAAAACGCTCTTTTTTAAAATTCCTTTTTACCTCTAAGCATAGTGGTTCTTTTGTTACTTTCATCCATAGAAACATATAAAGCTTTAATTGATTCATCAACCTTGGGTACAAAAATTTTCAACTTGAGATTTTCTACATCGTGAGAAATTCTATCAATGTTTCTAGACATATCATCAATCTTATTCAACTTTTCTTCTATCGTAGTATTGAAAACTTTTTGAGCATTGATAAATTCTTTAATATTATTCTCAATATCAGAGGGGTTCCTATTATTATTATAAGAAGAATTACCATAGGAATTACCATAATTATTAGAGGAATTTCCAGGAAAAGGCATAGGATTAAAATTACCTCTATAAGTATTGTTATTAAAATTGTTTCACGAGACAAAATTCACATCTATGGGATCACTATTTTGCTCAATCAAAGTAGACAAAGTCCCATCATTAAAATCAATAGGAGCACTTTTATTAGCAACCAATTTCATGAGAGCATCAACTTTTTCACTCAACGTGCTAATTTCTTCAACCGAATTAACTTTTTTACTAGTAGGTGCTCTTTCGGTATGCAATTGCGAATAATTTGCCATAATATTGTCTTGTAATTTAGTAACTTCACCCAAAGTAATTTCCATAAAAGTACCACCTGCAGCGGAATCTAAAAGATTTCTAGAAACAAAGTTTTCCGCATCAAAATTTCTATGATCATCCAAAGATTTAAACCATGAGTAGGACAATTTCTTAGCATCATCTTCATTCTTTCCCAAGATTGTGCAACATGTTCAGGCTCAAGTTGCTCAAAATTCATGATTTGAGTTCTAAGGGAAATAATTTTTGTAGGAGGAAAATACTTAGTAATAAAAGCATTTTTGCACTTATCCCAAGAATCGATACTATTGCGAGGCAAAGAAGAAAACCAAATTTTTGCACGATCCCTCAAAGAGAAAGGAAATAATTTCATCTTCACAATATCATTGTCCACATCTTTTTATTTTGCATATCGCACAATTCTACGAATGTGTTTAGATGGGAGACGACATCCTCATTAGGAGCACCAGAAAATTGATCTTTCATAACAAGATTCAACAAAGCAGCATTAATATCACAAGATTCCGCACTAGTGGCGGGGGGAGCAATCAGAGTGCTAATAAAATCATTGTTATTGGTATTGGAAAAATCACCTAACTTGGTGTTTTCTTGAGTCATCGTGACTACGCAAAAAAATTGCACACAAAAAACAGATATGACGGGAAAACGGCGAACGACAAAGAGGGCGATTAAAACGGCAAATTTTTGTGAAGTGGGGGAGATGAAAACGAGACTGATAACCCACAAGTATAGGGGATCGTAACAGTTTTCGAGGGTAGAGTATTCAACCCAAATTTATTGATTCGACACAAGGGGAGCCAAAGAATATTCTCAAGTATTAGCAGCTGAGTTGTCAATTCAACCGCACCTGAAAGACTTAATATCTGCAGCAAAGTATTTAGTAGCAAAGTAGTATGGAAGTAACGGTAATAGTGGCAACAGTAACAGTAGTAGTTTCGTAGCAATCATAACAGTGGCAATGGAAAAGTAACGGAGCAAAGATCAATATGAAACGAACTTGTAGGCAATGGATCAATGATGGATAATTATGTCGGATGGCATTCATCATGCAACGGTTATAACATAGGGTGACACAGAACTAGCTCCAATTCATCAATATAATGTAAGCATGTATTCCGAATATAGTCATACGTGCTTATGGAAAAGAACTTGCATGACATCTTTTGTCCTACCCTCCTGTGGCAGCGGGGTCCTATTGGAAACTAAGGGATATTAAGGCCTCCTTTTAATAGAGTACCTGACCAAAGCATTAGCACTTACACTAGTACACGTCGGTGCTATACAAACGGTTCTTAACCCCTTTCCGCAACGACATTTGGAACCGTCGCCAAGTGAGTGTGGGCGATAGGGGGGTCCTTCCCACACAACCCAGAAATCCTCGGGGATAGGCCCTCCTGGGACACAGGCTGGGGCCGTGTGCGATCAGGCGAGGCATCAAAACCCAATCATTTCTGTTCGTATGTACATCCCAAACGGTGAATCCCAGAAAAACATTTCCGTTCGTATGTATATCACACACAGTCAATCCAAGGAATACGTTTCCGTTCTTATGTACATCCCACACAGTCAATCCAGGGAAAATGTTTCTGTTCGTATGTACATCCCACACAATTTTATGTATACGCTCATGTGTGAAAGGTGTAACTATCACACAAGCTCTGCCTTGGTTAATTGTTTGCTTTCATGAACTACATCAGACACGATTTGATGTAGAAAACTGTGTGGCATTGGGCTATCCATCACAAGCGCTTTTACTGCCAGAACTGTTTGCAAAGTTCCATGACCGTCTGTTCTCTTTTTATTTTTGCCTGTAATTTATTATTCGAACTGGAAATTTTGAAATATGAAACGTGCAATTCAAATTCTCAGCACAATGGTTCAACAACGAATCCATAAATAAAATTGCCAGTACAATATGTTCAGTAATTACAGGATTAGGCAGCAATTATCTATGATGAACCACAATATTTAAAGGCAGTAAAGGTGAAGAGACAAGTGTAAATCATTTTGACTGCCGACGGTGTTGAAGAAGCGGAATGCCCATAATGTGCCTTCCTGCATGCCATAGGCATGAACCACTTTGTCCAATCCCTTGTGACGATCGCCCGCCCATCCTTCACCGCCTTCAGGAAGACTTCTAGAGCATTATCATGGTAGCATGAATTATATACTTTAACCTTAGTTGCCTCCACTCCGGTCATGTAGTTTGCAAGGTAATCATCAGTAAATAGCTTCGGAAACCACTGAAAAGAGAAAAATATCAGATACTGAGGTCTAATAGAGTAACTTGTTGTGGGCAGGGGAAAAGGCAACACATTACTTACCATCCTAAAGTTCACTGTTGTCTTGGACAAAGTGTAAATAAAGAGCGTAATTCCAATCACCCGTTTCTTTCGCCTAACAATCTTTCTTAGTTTCCTCACTTGACGCTTGTTCATGAATATCTCATTGCCCCATACGCAAAAGGGATCGAAGCGTGGATCAGTACCGCTCATATATGTACCTACAAGCAACCAGTAAATGTTAGAAGCTAAACTGAGATTGCACAAATGATGTAAAATACAACTACCTATGTTCCTAAGTACAAGTATTTTTTTGAGATTTCAATATGAACTACATACGGATGTATATAGAATTATAGATATAGTTTAGATTAGAATCTAGATTCACTCATTTTGCTCCTTATGTAGTCTATATTGGAATCTCTAAAAATACTTATATTTAGGAATAGATGGTGTATAAGACATGGGATGCAGCTAACCTCGACGGCAAACAACATCATCGCCCATTGTAGCCCTGTGTAAGTACATGGAAAGCCAATGTTAACTACAACAGGGTTAACATCCACCAAAAATAGCAAATGGTAATAAAACGGCAGCATCTGTAGTGATATCTTCATTGCGAAAGAGTAGCACGGTAGCAAAGGGACGGATTAAAAAATGGATACAACTGTTAATTGCAACAGGCTTAACAACATCCTAATTCATGTTTTGTAAGTTTGTAGCCATTGAAATAAAACTCTTTAAAAATGGATACAACTGTTAATTGCAACAGGCTTTATGGCCATTGAAACCGGTACTAATAAAAATGCAATTGGCAGAGTTAAACATCACAGGGCAGGTGCTGCCAGAGAAGATAATGGCCCAGTTGTCTATAAAAAGGTAGGGAAAATAGCTAAAACGTGTTAGGCATGTTTACTACAACATGCTTAATACATCGACCGTACAAAACATAGCCATTAATTGCAACTGGTATTGGTAAGATTGAACTGGTGAGTACATACTCGGTAAGTCCTGAGAGGTAGTTGCTGGGGCACTTCATCTTGGCCAGAGCCGGCCCAAAGTCAGCGGCAGCGGAGACGAGCTGTTCCTCCGGGTCGGAGCGTGGATCAGTGCCACTGACATGTGTACCTACAAGCAACCAGTAAATGGTAGAAGTTAAACTGCAATTGCACAAATGATGTGAAATACTGTAAGACATGGGATGCAGCTAACCTCGACGGCAAACAACAGCATCGGCCGTTATGACCCTGCATAAGTACATGGACATGCATGTTAAGTAGAACAGGGTTAGCATCCACCAAAAATAGCAAATGGGCAACATCTCTAGTATATCTTCATTGCGGAGAGTAGCATGGTAGCAAATGGACAGATTAAAAATGGATACAAATGTTAATTGCAACAGGCTTAACGGCATCCTAAGTCATGTTTTGTAAGTTTGTAGCCATTGAAATACAACTGTTTAAAAATGGATTCAACTATTAATTGCAACAAGCTTAATAGACATTGAAACCGGTACTGATAAAAATGCAATTGGCATAGTTAAACATCACAAGGCAGGTGCTGCCAGAGCAGAGAATGGCCCAGATGTCTGTAAAAAGGTAGGGAAAGTAGCAAAAACGTGTTAGGCATGTTTACTAGAATATGCTTAATACATCGACCGTACATAACATAGCCATTAATTGCAACTGGTATTGGTAAGATTGAACTGGTGAGTACATACTTGGTAAGTCCTGAGAGGTAGTTGCTGGGGCACTTCATCTTGGCCAGAGCCCGCCCGAAGTCAGCGACGATGGAGGCGAGTTGTTCCTCCGGGTCGAAGCGTGGATCAGTGCCACTGACATGTGTACCTACAGGCAACCAGTAAATGGTAGAAGTTAAACTGCAATTGCACAAAATATGTGAAATACTGTAAGACATGGGATGCAGCTAACCTCGACGGCAAAACAATAGCATCAACCGTTATGACCCTACGTAAGTACATGGACAGGCATGTTAAGTACAATAGGGTTAGCATCCACTTAAAATAGCAAATGGGCAGCATCTTAGTGATATCCTGAGTCATGTATTGTAAGTTTGTTGCTAATATTTGTGAAATTGAGCTGGACACGGTAATATTTGAACATCACACAGTGTGCAGTACTAAAATAAACAAGGCACGAACATGCTTAATACATCAACCGTACAAATCATAGCCGTTGCAAGTGGTATTGGTAAGATTTAGCTGGTCAGATCTTACCTGTTAAGTCCTAGGGGGTAGTCGCTGGGGAACTTCATCTGGGCCAGAGCCTGCACCATGTCGGCGGCGGTGGCGGAGGCGAGGTGTTCCTCCGGGTCAACATGCACAGCGGCCATCGCGCCATGGACTGCCATCAGCTCCTGGCGGTGGGGATTTGGAGGCATGAGGATGTTTTGCAGGTGCCATTTAAGCAATCAGGCCGGGGCCGTGATAGAGATCGGTGGGTTACCTGACTGAATCCGAGCAGAATGTAGATGTGGTTGAAGCTGTGGTTGTGGCGGCGACGGTTTGAGATGACGGTAGGGGGAGGCGTGAGGGGGGGATACTGAGGGTGGGGATGTGGTTGGAGGAATAAATTCTGAAATCGCGCGCCTAATGAAAATTTCACTGCGAAACTTGAAACTTGGGTGGGGGAACACACAACACAGATGAAACACGTAAAATACTCGTGTGCGAGAAAAAAGAAAGTTGGCAGATCCCGTCTCCAACAAAATGTACACGTGTACTTGATTTTTTTCAGTCAATGGTACGCCTGGTTTATTAGGAAACATCGCACAGGTAACTGACTTATGGGTCATTAATGCAAAAAAACGCAGACGGGTACGGCATAGAAACCGTGTGTTTTGTGATCTTCTAATGATTAACGCAAAAAGCGCACACGGGCACACATGCTAATCAACGCTCAAAGCCCTCAAAGGATGCTCTTACCGACATTGTACGTTAATACTACAAACTTAAAGTACTACTGGTAATTTGCTCTAATACTACAAACTTAAACTACTTCTCACATGCTGCCATTAGGGCATGCTGGCTAGACACCGGCGTTCTCCTTCCCGGCATTGTAGGCAGCAGCCCACCGTGCTTCAATCTCCGCCAAGCTCTCCTCACCACAGCGTGCGACCTCTTTTTTCTTATGGCGGCAAGACTCTCTTTTCTTGACTGCTTTCTGCCTATTCCGCTCCTTCTGTGCGGCTTTGGCCGCCTCTAGATCCACCACCCATTCGGCCATGGCAGCCTCAAAGTCTGCCCATGTAACTGTCTGGCCGGCGGCGGCGACGAACTCGACGCAGCGAGATGCCATCGCTTCCTTACCATGTGTGCGGTCACGGGCGGCGAGGAACACGGCGCGGCGGGATGCCATCGCTTCCTTACCAGTTACTGTGCGCGGCGGTGCCATGGACGATGCCTGGAGAGAGCTCTGGGATGGAGGGGCCGGGCAGCCATACAGTGCGGTGGTATTCAAGAGCTCAATGACAAACAACAACAGAAATTTGGCTTCCCTTACAATTTTGCTTGTTCATTATCGCACACGGTTCATCTCTGTCGCTTTCGGAAACATTGTGAGCTGAGCCTATTGTGTGTTGCGTTATGATTGGCCGGAACCCTAGCCACGCGGATCGCACGTGTGCACCGTAGGATGCGCCGCAATCAAACGGCAATCCACGTCCCTCACATCACACCCGTGCACCTGTAGCTGGATTGGATTTATATGCCCTAAATGTCTAGAAAATGCACATAATCCCCTAAATATGGTAAATGAGCCCGGAAAAAGGCCAAATTTGAACATGGTAATTTGCAGGGTGTATGTTCGTCGTAGAAAAGTACTCTAGGGCAAAGAACGAAGAAAATTTGGATTCCCCTTCAATCTTGGTGATTTCCCTCTCGAAAGCATGGAACTTCTTTGGTGATGGTTCGATTTATGAAGGCCGTGCATGACGACATAAGCCAAACCTTCTCTCATTTTTACCAGTGCATGGTGAGGTCATACCATGGTACACCATGCCAGGCGTCATGTTTTTCAAGCATTTATTTCATTTCTTTCTATAGTTGAAAACCCAATAAACAAACATTTGTGCTTGACTATTGCCACACATTTCATCGAAATATCTGTCCCTTCCTTGTAAAAGGCATGAGAATTTACTAAATGGCACGAGCATGGTTTTCCAGACCGTCTTGTGCACCCTTTCATGCACCGATTGTTTGAACTTGAATTATGTGCATTAATGCCTAGGAAATACACATAATGCCCTAAATATGGCAAATGAACCCGGAAAAGTGCCAAATTTGAACACGGTGATTTGCAGGTTGTATGTTCATCGTAGAAAAAAAACTCATGGACAAAGGACAAAGGAAATTTGGATCCCCCTTCAATCTTGGTGATTTCCCCCTCGAAACCATGAAACTTCCTCGGTGATGGTTCGATTTATGAAAGGCGTGCATCACGACTTAAGGAAAACCTTCTCCAATTTTTACCAGGGCATGGTGATGCCATACCATGGCACCACGCCAAGCATCATGTTTTCCAACCATGTGTTTTATTTTTTGTATAGTTGTTAACCCGGTAAACGACGCATTTATGGTTGACTATTGCCACACATTTCCTTGAAATATCTGTCCATTCGTTGTAAAAGGCATGAGAATGTACTAAATAACACGAGCATGGTTTTCCAGACCGTTCTTGCGCACCTTTTCATGCACCGATTGTTCGAATTTGAATTATGCCCATTAATGCCTAGAAAATGCACATAATCCCATAAATATGGTAAATGAGCCCGGAAAAATGTCAAATTTGAACACGTTGCATTTGAGGCGGTATGTTGATCGTTGAAAAAAATGAATGACAAACTAGGACGAAAATTTGGATTCCCCTTCAATCTTGGGGATTTCCCTCTCGAAAGCATGGAACTTCCTCAGTGATGGTTCGATTTATGAAGGGCGTGCATGACGACATAAGACAAACCTTCTCAAATTTTTACCAGGGCATGGTGAGGTCATACATGGCACCATGCCAGGCGTCATGTTTTTTAAGCATTTATTTCATTTTTTCTATAGTTGAAAACCCAACAAACAAACATTTGTGGTTGACTATTGCCACACATTTCATCAAAATATCTGTCCATTCCTTGTAAAAGGCATGAGAATTTACTAAATGGCACGAGCATGGTTTTCGAGGCCGTTCTTGTGGACCCTTTCATGCACCAATTGTTTGAACTTGAATTATGTGCATTAATGCCTAGGAAATGCACATAATCCCCTAAATATGGCAAATGAACCCGGAAAAGTGCCAAATTGGAACACGGTGATTCGCAGGTTGTATGTTCATCATAGAAAAAACTCGTGGACAAAGGACAAAGGAAATTTGGACCCCCTTCAATCTTGGTGATTTCCCCCTTGAAACCATGAAACTTCCTCGGTGATGGTTCGTTTTATGAAAGGCGTGCATGATGACAGTTTTACTAGCGCACGGTGAGGTCATACCATGGCACCACACCAGGCGTCATGTTTTGCAAGCATGTATTTAATTTTTGTATAGTTGTTAACCCAGTAAACGACGCGTTTATGGTTGACTATTGCCACACATTTCCTTGAAATATCTGCCCATTCCTTGTAAAAGGCATGAGAATGTACTAAATAGCACGAGCATGGTTTTCCAGACCGTTCTTGTGCACCTTTTCATGCACCGATTGTTTGAATTTGAATTATGTGCATAATTAATGCCTAGAAAATGCACATAATCCCCTAAATATGGTAAACGAGTTGGAAAAAATGTCGAATTTGAACATGTTGCATTTGAGGCGGTATGTTGATCGTTGGAAAAAACTGAATGACAAACTAGGACGGAAATTTGGATTTCCCTTCAATCTTGGTGATTTGCCTCTCGAAAGCATTGAACTTCCTCGGTGATGGTTTGATTTATGAAGGGCATGCATGACGACATAAATCAAACCTTCTCAGCTTTTAACCAGGGCACGGTGAGGCCATACCATGGCACCATGCCAGGCGTCATGTTTTTCAAGCACATATTTCATTGTTCTATAGTTGATAACCCAGTAAATGACTCGTTTGTGGTTGACTATTGCCACGTATTCCATTGAAATCTCTGCCCATTCCTTGTAAAAGGCTCGAGAAATTACTAAATACCACGAGTATCGTTTTTCCAGACCGTTCTTGTGCACCTTTTCAAGCACCAATTGTTTGAATTTGAATTATGTGTATTAATGCCTATAAAATGCACATAATCCCCTAAATATTGTAAATGAACCCGGGAAAGTGTCAAATTTGAACACGGTGATTAGCAGGGTTTATGTTCATCGTAGAAAAAAACTCATGGATGAATGACAAAGGAAATTTGGATTCCCATTCAATCTCGGTGATTTACTATCGCACACGATTCATCTCCGTCACCTCTGCGAACCGTGTGTGTTCACTCACACATGCAAACGGAAAAAGAAAACCCTCGCCCAATTCGTCCCCACTCACTCGCCGCGGACTCCTCCGCAACTCTGCACCCTAAGCTCGACGGCTATTGGCGGTAGGCGTAGGTCGCGCTCCAAACGGCACGAGATTTCACCCCTACCGCTTTCCGCCGCCTATCTGCACCAACATTCTAGACTCTGGTCGACTGGGGTTTTCGACGGGATTGGGCCGGGGATTTTTCTCATGGAGAAGGTAATCAACTTAATTAGCGAAATATTCACTCATCTCTTATTGCAGTCCGTCCGTCGCTGTTAATCAACCGACAGAAATCGCCGTGGAATCATTTTTGTTCTAGCTGATTTGTGGGTGTTCATTCATGTGTCCATAGTGCGAGCACAAATCGGGCAACTGTGGTCGTGGCCAGTCGGAAATAAAGTTCTATCTCACCATTCCGGATGACTTCAGGGAGCGCTCGGTATGTTCAATCTCAACCTACCACGGTCGGCATGGCCTAAATTTGTGAACATATACCGTCTGTTGCTACATTATCTATATATTTGCATCAAATCTTTGTTACATTATCTATTTTTAATTCTATATTTTTGTACTTAGCTTTCATCTATATATTGATCTGTTCTATCAGTTACTCCCATATTTGCATCTTGCTCTGTTATTTCAATATATCTAATTTACGATCTTAATTTTCATTTCAAGCAGTACATCCCTTGCTTTGCAAGAACAGGAGTAGAAGGAAATCTTGGGCTTTACTTTGCTGATGACTCCGAGGATGTCATATTGACAATGCAACATGGATTTACAATGACGGTTAGTGTAAAACTTGATAAAGATGGTCACTCCTATTTTAATGCGGGCCTTTGGAGAAAAATGTCTAAGTGTTATGAACTGAAAGCTGGCAATAAAATTCTAGTGCGTGCACCACAACCTGGTCTAATTAACATGGATGTTTACTTCCCCCAACGTCATCAGCCGATCAAAGTCTGATCAAGGTTAGTGTCCTTTCAACTTTCTCCATGTTGTCATATTACTATTTAAGCAACCAATTGATCACTATTTAAGCAACCAATTGTGATATCATATTCTGACTCCGTTCCTAGGCAGCAACAAATTCTATTTACCAATTTATGCGCACTATATATTCTTCTGCCATGTTCTGAATAAATAATACCTTTCCACCTTTTAAGAAGGATATGTTGGATGCATAGTGAACGATCTGTATGTTACTAAGCGTACCAAATTTCACTGGAAGGACTTGAAGCATGTCATAAACTTTGTTGATAATCTGACAGAGATAGCACAGCGTATGAACGCTGGATTTTGGATGAGATTAATTAGACCTATGGTGCACACACTGAACAAGACCAATTGTGTGCACAAAACGCTGGTAAAAAGTCTTATTTTAATGTTGATTCTCATAAACTATATATATCTTCAACGATATGTTACAATTATTTTTTATTCTACATGTCAACAGAAATTGCCCCCTGTAGCAGTTCCTGGATCGATTTCCCGGCATGGTCGAATTACACTTGTGCCTACTAACAACGCCAAAGTGATTGCAAGGTACTGCATTTCCCGCAGAAATGGAACCATTCAAATTAATAAGTTCTCGCTTCTCGTGGCAATGCATCCATATTGGAAAATTGGAGACACTGTTCTACTCATGCTCTACCAAGGCACAGGAGGGCTCTTCCTTTTCATTGATGAGATGCCGAGTCGCCGTGATCAAGCTGCTTCCAGTGGATAGTTGTGGTTGTTGGCCCTCGGCCTCTTAATATGTGCTAGCCATTACTATATATGTTAAGTATGTAGATATGGACCATATGGTTGTTGGCCCTTAGTCTCTTAAAATGTGATAGTTGTTACTATGTTAAGTATGTACATATGGACCATATGGTTGTCAAAACCGTGTTACGAAGATCGTCCTTTTGTCGAATAGTGTAACCACTATATATATATGTTACTCAATTGCTGTTACCCAAGTTCATAAATTTTCATGGAAAGTATTAGTATCGTACACAGTTCATTGAGTTTAAGCGTGTGCCCGATGTCCAGAAGGCATTTGCATATTAACTGTCCATATTGCAAATTCACAGACATGTTAACATATGGAAACATATGTGTAACATACTAATCATCGCACATGATCTCGCAGACGCATCGTGTGCGATACTCCTAGCCACCGCAAGCAACTAGTTTGTATTTTTCAAAGTTCTTTGTACACACAGAATGGCAGACGAAGTAACTGTATTTACCGTCTGTGTTGTATTTTCTCATCGCAAACAGTTCATCTGAGTCGGCTATTTGCCACGTATCACACACATCTTCTTTACACGACTCGTTTGTGTTCTTTTGGATCATCGCAAACAGTTCATCCATGTGAACCGTGTGCCGCATATCACACACATCTTGTTAAGTTGAACCGTTTCTGTTGTGTTCCCTAATCGAAAACAGTTCGTCCGAGTGAACTGTATGCCGTATATCGCACACACATTGATATGGCTGCCCGTTTCTGTTGTTCTGCCTCATCGCAAACAGTTTGAATGGATTAACTGTGTGCCCTGCATAGCACACGCAACTAAAATCTGAATCGTGTTTGATGGCTCCGCCATCGCAAACGTTTTCCACCTTTTCTGACGGTTTTTTTACACCACCGTTTGCGATTATTGCATCGCACACAGCTTCGGCAAAGGGTCTCTGATCGTAGTGTCGCGTTGGCAGTATCCTTTAGTAGTGTTAGTGAATACATGAACTCCTCAAACTACGGTCATCACCGGGAGTGGTCCCGACTATTGTCACTCCGGGGTTGCCGGATCATAACACGTAGTAGGTGACTGTGATGCCCCCGATTTGACCGTACACTAATCATACACGCAACGTGTACGATTAAGATCAGGGACTCATGGGAAGATATCACAACACAACTCTAAAAATAAAAATAAGTCATACAAGCATCATAATACAAGCCAGGGGCCTCGAGGGCTCGAATACAAGTGCTCGATCATAGACGAGTCAGCGGAAGCAACAATATCTGAGTACAGACATAAGTTAAAAAAGTTGCCATAAAATGGCTAGCACAAACTGGGATACAGATCGAAAGAGGCGTAGGCCTCCTGCCTGGGATCCTCCTAACTACTCCTGGTCGTTGTCAGCGGCCTGCACGTAGTAGTAGGCACCTCCGGTGTAGTAGGAGTCGTCGTCGACGGTGGCTTCTGGCTCCTGGGCTCCAGCATCTGGTTGCGACAACCAGGTAGAAGGGAAAGGGGGAAAAGAGGGAGAAAAGCAACCGTGAGTACTCATCCAAAGTACTCACAAGCAAGGAGCTACACTACATATGCATGGGTATATGTGTAAAGGGCCATATCGGTGGACTGAACTGCAGAATGCCAGAATAAGAGGGGGATAGCTAATCCTGTCGAAGACTACGCTTCTGGCCACCTCCATCTTGCAGCATGTAGGAGAGAGTAGATGGTAAGTTCACCAAGTAGCATCGTATAGCATAATCCTACCCGGCGATCCCCTCCTCGTCGCCCTGTTAGAGAGTGATCACCGGGTTATATCTGGCACTTGGAAGGGTGTGTTTTATTAAGTATCCAGTTCTAGTTGTCATAAGGTCAAGGTACAACTCCGGGTCGTCCTTTTACAGAGGGACACGGCTATTCGAATAGCTAAACTTCCCTGCATGGGTGCACCACATTTCCCAACACGCTCGATCCCATTTGGCCGGACACACTTTCCTGGGTCATGCCCGGCCTCGGAAGATCAACACGTCGCAGCAAAACCTAGGCTCAACAAAGAGGTCAACACGCCAGTCTAAGTCCTATGCGCGCAGGGGTCTGGGCCCATCGCCCATTGCACACCTGCACATTGCGTACGCGGCCGGAAGCAGACCAAGCCCCCTTAATACAAGCGCGAGCTTACGGTCCAATGCGGCGCGCGCCACTCAGTCGCTGACGTCAAAAAGAGCTTCGCTGATACCACGACGCCGAGTGCCCATAACTGTTCCTGCGTAGTTGGTTAATGCGTATAGACCAAATGGCCAGACTCAGATCAAATACCAAGATCTCGTTAAGCGTGTTAAGTATCCGCGAACGCCGACCAGGGCCAGGCCCACCTTCTCCTAGGTGGTCTCAACCTGCCCTGTCGCTCCGCCACAAAGTAACAGTCGGGGGCCGTCAGGAACCCAGGCCCACCTCTACCGGGATGGAGCCACCTGTCCTTTCAGCCTCCTCATCAGAATCACTTGCGGGTACTCAACGAGCTGACCCGACTTTAGTCACCACATGTGTCATGTATATAAAGTATATAGTATATACCCGTGATCACCTCCCGAAGTGATCACGGCCCAGTAGTATAGCATGGTAGACGGACAAGAGTGTAGGGCCACTGATGGAACACTAGCATCCTATACTAAGTAGTAGGATAGCAGGTAAGGGTAACAACTGTAGCAACAATGACAGGCTATGCAGCAGAATAGGATTAACCGAAAGCAGTAACATGCTACACTACTCTAATGCAAACTGTATAGAGAAGAATAGGCGATATCTAGTGATCAAGGGGGGGCTTGCCTGGTTGCTCTGGCAAGTAGGGGTCGTCAACAGCGTAGTCGGTCGGGGCACCAGCAGCGACGTCGGTCTCGTAGTCTACCGGAGAGAACAGGGGGAAGAAACAATGAATATAATGCAAACATAATCATGACGATGGAAGACATGACAATGCGCGGTGCTAGGTGTGCCCTAACGCGGTAGGAGGTGGTACCGGCGAAGGGGGAAAACATCAGGGAAAGTATTCCCGGTGTTTCGCGTTTTCGGACAGATGAATCAGAGGGGAAAAGTTACGAGTTTGCTATGCTAGGGATGTGTGGCGGACGAATGGGCTGCGTATCCGGATTCGACTCGTCGTTCTGAGCAACTTTCATGTACAAAGTATTTTCATCTGAGCTACGGTTTATTTTATATTGATTTTAAAAGATTTAAATCAATTTTTAGGATTTATTTAATTATTTTAATCCAACATTATCCAGAATAGTGTTTGCTGACGTCATCATGACATCAGCCTAACGCCAGCAGTCAATAGAGTGTTGACGTAGTCAAAATGACGTGTGGGTCCCGCATGTCATCCTCTGTTAACTAATTAACCAAATTAATTAGTTTAACTAACAGATTAGTTTGGTTAGTTAATTAATTAATTAAATTTATATTCATTATTATTATTTTTATCTCTTTTTTCAAGTCGTTCTGGGGGTGGGGTCCCACTGTCATAGGCCCTATGGGCCTTAACGGGCACGGGCACGCGTTAACGGGCACCGGGGCGTGCCGGTGCGGGCGCCCGAACTGGGCCACGGCGAGGGGGGAAACGCCGGCGTGGCAGCGGCGAGGCCACGATGGGGCAAAAGGGGATGAGCAGGGCAGGCGCCGGAGCGCCGGAGGTGGCCGCGGGCGTGGCGTCACGGGTCAGGTGACGCGGGCGCGGGAAGGGGTCGCGATGCGCGGTCGAGCGGGCGCGGCCGGGGCCGTGGTGGCCGCGAGCACGGAGCAGGCGGCGCGCCGGCGTGGAGCTGCGGGACGCGGCCGTGCACGGTGAGTGTGGCCCGGACGCGGTGACGGCCGCGCGGGACAGATAGGGGAAGGGAGGGAGCTCACTGCGGGCGTAGGGTATGGGGCAGTGGGGCTTGAGGAGGAGGATGGGGACGAGCGGCGGAGAGGAAGCAGGCCGGCGGGGTGGCTCCGGTATCGAGGCGCCGGCGAGGTGTGACGGGGTCGGGGTCGGTGATGAGGCGAGGCCGCGGCGTCAGGCGGGCGCCGCGCGAGGGAGAGGAGGGGGCGCAGAGGAGTCCCTGAGGGGCGGCGCCGAGCCCGGCTGGCGGTGGCCTTAGCGGCGCGGCAACTTGCGTCGGGTGCGGCCGTGCGGGAGGAGGGGATCGAGCAGGGGCGCCCCTCCCCAGGCACCATGCGTGCATGTGCGTGTGCGCGTGTGTTGCATGTGGTGGCGGCGGTGTGGGAGGACGGGAGAGCGGGTGGGGATCGTGGGGGTAGTGGGGATCGGGGGTTATAGTTTGGGGGTTTTGGGGGCGCTAGCTGGGCCGGCCTGGTTGGCCCGGTGGCCATCGGGGCCGAAGCCCAGTGAGAGGGGGTTTGCTTTTCTCCATTTCTTTTGTTTTAGTCTTTTCCCTTTTCTTATTTTTCTTTTCTGTTTTCTTTTAGTTCCTAATTATTTTAGTTTTATAATCTATAAAAGTAGTCCCTAATTTTGTCTAAATAATTATACTACTGCCACATAAGTTTGGGCAACTAAATAGAATAGTTTAGGAATTTATTAACTGTATAAAGCATTTAATTAATTGTTTTGCTACTATCTTATTTACTTTAGGACAATCAAACACTTTCAAAGAGGTTGGTTTCTCCACCATTATTATTTATGCATTATTTGGCTCTCTCCGAACATTTTAGATTCAAGATTGGAAAACTTTTATTGTTTGTTTGATTTTGAATTTGGATTTGAATCGGTTTCGAACTACCGCGAGATTAGTAATCGTAATGGAGGTGACGTGGCATCATTAGTAGAGAGTTACTATAGCTTAATTATCCGGGCGTCATAATTCTCCTCCACTACAAGAAATCTCGTGCCAAGATTTTAGGGGGTGGAGTAACGGGGAAAGATCTGGTTACGAAATTCTAACGAATCTTCTCGATCTTGGTTGATTTTCTCGAAGAGGTCGATCCATTACGTTGATGTCTTCATTCCTCTGCTTCAGGTCATCGTGATGAAGTCGGCATCCTTCCTTCGGGAACTCCATCATACTTACGAAAGAATAAAGGGTGGGTATTCCGGGAGAACGAACCTTGGCAAGGGTGACTATCGGGTCGATAACATCGGGGAAGGTGGCGGAAAATAACTCTCGAATTGAAACTTAAGAAAATATCGAGAGCAAAGTAAGGAGGTATCATGGGAAGTTTCGAGCAGGCAGGCAATCGTTCGATGCCTGAAATAGGGCGTGAAAGGGGTTCAGAGCAACGGATTACATATTGTGTCACATACCAGAATGATGATCTCTAGGAATGTGGCTCATGATCTGCATACGAAGCCAAGCGTGAGGAATAACTTTGACAACAGGGTGTACAGGAGAGTCAGGTTTCGATCCTGTGGAACTGTGGGTTATGGGCCCACCATGTGGGTTAAAAGTAGGAAGGGCGCTGACCTCTTGCACGGTCATGATAGCAAGGCATGTCAGAGGATAGCCTACCAGTTATGTCGACAACAACATCAATACCAAGGGCGAGGGACGAAGAGAACCATTTTCCTGCTCGTTGAACGAGGTGGACCAATAGGCAAAGTTCTCGTCCATCGGCGATTACCGGAATGTCATCAACAATAGTAACAGCGTCTTACTAACAACGTGGTACCACAAGGTTCTTAACTAAGCAGGGAATTATCACTGCTTAGTTAAGTCAGATTACCAGAAAGGTTAAACAAAACAATAGAAAGGAAAATACGATTATCAGATTAATCAGAACAATGGAAACGAAAATGTGTATACACACATATTTCGAGGGTATATCTTCGCCAAGGACAAGCGGAGCAAGATATCCATGACAGGATAGAAAGTAGAAACCCATTTAGGTAAGGGGGGAGGAATCTCATGATATTACCCATACAACGGTGTTAGGATAAATGATAAAGAAAATTTAGCATTGTGCTTCAAATGCTCTTATTGAAAATCGGATTACCACAGACATGGTTCGAGATAGCGTTGACATGGTCTTCAAGCAAAGGTCAGACTTTGGATACAGGAAGGATCCATCAGGAACAACTTGTAGAATAAGTCTGACAATTTCCTCATGGAAGAATGGATAACCTTGCTGAAAAGGAAGCTATAACAATAGGTCCTCCGGCCAGGTGTGCTATGCATGACATAACCTTACCGGGTCATATAAAGACCAACATTATAACTCTTGGAAATATGTTCCAACCACCACATCTGACCGAGATTCAGATCTGATTGGTGTCACGATACCTCAGACTTAGGATGCTTGAGAAGAAAAGGTGCGGCACAATTTGACGAGATGACATTGTAAGATTCTCGGGAAATGAACTATGGAAGCGAGTTCCGAAACAAGAGTCCATCAGTATACCAACGAGAGGATGAGGAGGTGGCTGATGGAATCAGCGACAATTCATCGAGATTAACAAAAGATGGATTTCCACAACTATGTGAACAAGGAGATAACATTTGTCAGATCAGATGGTATAATGATGTATGCTCGAGGAAAACATACACAATTAAACATTGGTTGAAAGGTGCACCCGAAATATGGGCTGGGTCTCACGACCAACGTCGGAATGGTGATTCAATAATCAATAGTCTAAGAATTAACGGCCGACCATTAACTTCATAGCAATAGGGTTGCCAGAAGGGCAGGATCCAAACAGCACCGCTCACTTGTTGGTACCCCGGTTGGAATCAACACGAGGACCCAAGAAGGAATGGTGATGGTGAGAAGTATCACCATACCAAGATTTCTTAAGAGGTGGTGAATTCTCACAACATTGAGGACAAAAGAGATGTTAATGTTCCAAGGTAAAGAAGAATAATTGCTGGATAGCAAGGAACTCAAGGTATAACACCAAACACGAACAAGTTTGTGTTGGAGGGAAGGCAGTAAAGTGGCCGATGATAACACAAATCATCGAGGGAAAGGATGGTCTTTCTCATCATGAATTCAATTGATATTCCGAAAGGACTCGGAATGCTCATGATGATCACGACACATTTGTCGAGAGATTCCATGAAGATGTAATCGATCGGCGATGACATCAAGTCAAAGGAATGATGAAGCGAAAGGTTATTGGAACCCTGGGTACGACACAAACTCGAAAGTAAGCTCGCTGTTCAAGGCGAAATGATATGATGAGGAAGATCGAAGTAAGCTTAGCTCATCGTCGAAAGTTGTGCTCCGGGAATAAGGACCAGGTAGCACAGTTAAAATTTAGCACAATAATGATATAGCCGATCAGGCTAGGGAATGACTTGAAGGATTATTAAACTTGTAAGCAACGAAAATTACTTGGAGTTATTAAATCGGCGTGCAGAATCGATTCACTTATCGGTGTTCTCGAGTGACTAATAACTCAAAACCTGGGGGGAATCTGAAATCGGTGAGAAGCAATACTAGATGTAGACTCATAGGAAGCGACACCGTTCTTTAATATTCTTGATATACCGGAGGGTAATACTCGAAGGAAGATCAAAATAGAGGTTGCGGAGATGTATTGATCTGCAGAAGACAAGTACTTTAACTTGCCCGAGAAAAGGAATCAAATAATATCAATATGGCCGGAACCATGATTGCAAAAGACTAGATCTCAGATATAAGATGAACTTGTACCAAAGGAATAATTATTTAAGAGAAGCTTCCATGATAAGATCTACATCGTGTCCATGGGCATGAACCCAAAGTTCAAGGTTGACTCCCACTTCTTCAATGCATAACCTTTCACTCACTACTCTGTTAAAATTAAGTGAAGGTGAAGAACTACCTGGTGAATTACCAAAGGAGTATGACCTGTGAAATCTTTCGGGTTCACACAGATTAGGAAAGGCATTGGTTCAACCCATCGAGGCTTCTTAGAACATATACCATGAACTTTAGGAGTAAATAACACAATCGACTAATTCAATCAAATGCAAAGGAATTATGTTTTCCAAATCAAGAGATCAGAAGCAAACGGTCTGATCAAAGCTGGATAAGTTGAATAAGCTTAGGTATACAATCGATGGCAATTTGATTCGGCGAGAACCATCTCATGTTTAAAATTACGTCTGAGCCGGAAAGATAATTTAAAAGGATCAACTGATGATTGCGTGCATTCGCACTCATGTTGAATCAATAGGATCAAAATGACGGTGTCTAAGGATACTAACGAATATTGCCAAACATATGGAAAGCATCCATAATGCAAGCAACATGTATTGCAGAGCAATAAGCTACTGGGGAATTTTGGAGGATCGAATAGTATTTCGAAGACAATTGTGAAACACATGAACAACTGGGGATGAGCGAATACTCAATAAGGGCGGGAAATTATCCGTAGGGGTATTCAGGTGGCAAGGAACTGCAAGGCAGTAGGCACAAAATATTCTCGGAACAATAGAGGGGATTTCAGGGTATCTTGTTATAACAAGATCAACTAGGAATAAAAGTAAGAATGGAAAGTGTATGTATTTATCCATAGGGATATTTTGGTGGTAAGGAATTGCAAAAGCAACGGGCACAAAGTCTCAAAAGAGTATCGGAGAGTAACTTCGAAATCTTCTGGTGCAGCCGGCGATCATCTAGACCGAAGGGGCTCTCCGGCAGAAAGTGTTTTCGAGAACCTAAAGTTAGATTTTGCAAAATTCATTTAACCCGAACAGGAGAGAGTTCAGAATCCCAGAGTAAAGGTCGAGGAGTAAAAGATCCTAGTACCACCCAATGGCGACGTGGGCCCGTAAGACACACATCCATGTTAGTAAAAAGTTTTGCAATGTCTAGACTCGACTTCGGCCAAGGAGTGTGGAAGGGGGATTCCTACAGGCAGTCGGCTCGGATACCAACTTGTGACGCCCCCGATTTGACCGTACACTAATCATACACGCAACGTGTACGATCAAGATCAGGGACTCACGGGAAGATATCACAACACAACTCTAAAAATAAAAATAAGTCATACAAGCATCATAATACAAGCCAAGGGCCTCGAGGGCTCGAATATAAGTGCTCGATCATAGAAGAGTCAGCGGAAGCAACAATATCTGAGTACAGACATAAGTTAAACAAGTTGTCATAAGGTGGCTAGCACAAACTGGAATACATATCGAAAGAGGCACAGGCCTCCTGCCTGGGATCCTCCTAACTACTCCTGGTCGTCGTCAGCGGCCTGCACGTAGTAGTAGGCACCTCCGGTGTAGTAGGAGTCGTCGTCGACGGTGGCATCTGTTGGGGAACGTAGTAATTTCAAAAAAATTCCTACGCATACGCAAGATCATGGTGATGCATAGCAACGAGAGGGGAGAGTGTTGTCCATGTACCCTCGTAGACCGACAGCGGAAGCGTTATTACAACGCGGTTGATGTAGTCGAACGTCTTCACGATCCGACCGATCAAGTACCGAACATACGGCACCTCCGAAGTTCTACACACGTTCAGCTCGATGACGTCCCTCGAACTCCGATCCAGCCGAGTGTTGAGGGAGAGTTTCGTCAGCACGACGGCGTGGTGACGATGATGATGTTCCACCGACGCAGGGCTTCGCCTAAGCTTCGCGACGGTATTATCGAGGTGTAATCTGGTGGAGGGGGGCACCGCACACGGCTAAAATATCGTATATCAAGTGTGTTCTTAGGTGCCCCCCTGCCCCCGTATATAAAGGAGCAAGGGGGAGGCCGGCTGCCCTTTGGCGCGCCAAGGAGAGGGGGGGAGTCCTCCTCCTAG
This sequence comes from Triticum aestivum, assembly GCF_018294505.1. NCBI lineage: Eukaryota > Viridiplantae > Streptophyta > Magnoliopsida > Poales > Poaceae > Triticum > Triticum aestivum. The sequence continues at coordinate 81,535,737 of NC_057805.1, forward strand.
TAGGAGTAGGACTCCCCTTTCCTAGTCCTACTAGGAAAAGAAGGGGGGGAAGGAAAGAGAGGGAGAGGGAGAGGGAAAGGGGGCTGCGCCCCCCTCTCCTAGTCCAACTAGGACTCCTCTGGGAGGGGGCGCACCACTTCCTGGCTGCTGCCCTCTCTCTCCCCTCAAGGCCCACTAAGGCCCAATACTTCCCCGGGGGGTTCCGGTAACCCTCCGGCACTCCGGTTTAATCCGAAACTTCTCCGGAACACTTCCGGTGTCCGAATATAGTCGTCCAATATATCAATCTTTACGTCTCGACCATTTTGAGACTCCTCGTCATGTCCGTGATCACATCCGGGACTCCGAACAACCTTCGGTACATCAAATCACATAAACTCATAATATAACTATCATCGTAACTTTAAGCGTGCGGACCCTTTGGGTTCGAGAACTATGTAGACATGACCGAGACACCTCTCCGGTCAATAACCAATAGCGGGACCTGGATGCCCATATTGGCTCCCACATATTCTACGAAGATCTTTATCGGTCAGACCGCATAACAACATACGTTGTTCCCTTTGTCATCGGTATGTTACTTGCCCGAGATTCGATCGTCGGTATCTCGATACCTAGTTCAATCTCGTTACCGGCAAGTCTCTTTACTCGTTCCGTAATACATCATCCCGCAACTAACTCATTAGTCACAATGCTTGCAAGGCTTATAGTGATGTGCATTACCGAGTGGGCCCTGAGATACCTCTCCGACAATCGGAGTGACAAATCCTATTCTCGAAATACGCCAACCCAACAAGTACCTTTGGAGACACCTGTAGAGCACCTTTATAATCACCCAGTTACGTTGTGACGTTTGGTAGCACACAAAGTGTTCCTCCGGTAAACGGGAGTTGCATAATCTCATAGTCATGGGAACATGTATAAGTCATGAAGAAAGCAATAGCAACATACTAAACGATCGGGTGCTAAGCTAACGTAATGGGTCATGTCAATCACGTCATTCTCCTAATGAGGCGATCCCGTTAATCAAATAACAACTCATGTCTATGGCTAGGAAACATAACCATCTTTGATTAACGAGCTAGTCAAGTAGAGGCATACTAGTGACACTTTGTTTGTCTATGTATTCACACATGTATTATGTTTCCGGTTAATACAATTCTAGCATGAATAATAAACATTTATCATGATACAAGGAAATATATAATACTTTATTATTGCCTCTAGGGCATATTTCCTTCAGCATCTGGCTCCTGGGCTCCAGCATCTGCTTGCGACAACCAGGTAGAAAGGAAAGGGGGAAAAGAGGGAGAAAAGCAACCGTGAGTACTCATCCAAAGTACTCGCAAGCAAGGAGCTACACTACATATGCATGGGTATATGTGTAAAGGGCCATATCGGTGGACTGAACTGCAGAATGCCAGAATAAGAGGGGGATAGCTAATCCTGTCGAAGACTACGCTTCTGGCCACCTCCATCTTGCAGCATGTAGGAGAGAGTAGATGGTAAGTTCACCAAGTAGCATCGTATAGCATAATCCTACCCGACGATCCCCTCCTCGTCGCCCTGTTAGAGAGCGATCACCGGGTTATATCTGGCACTTGGAAGGGTGTGTTTTATTAAGTATCCATTTCGAGTTGTCATAAGGTCAAGGTACAACTCCGGGTCGTCCTTTTACCGAGGGACACGGCTATTCGAATAGATAAACTTCCCTGCAGGGGTGCACCACATTTCCCAACACGCTCGATCCCATTTGGCCGGACACACTTTCCTGGGTCATGCCCGGCCTCGAAAGATCAACACGTCGCAGCCCCACCTAGGCTCAACAGAGAGGTCAGCACGCCGGTCTAAATCCTATGCGCGCAGGAGTCTGGGCCCATCGCCCATTGCACACCTGCACGTTGTGTACGCGGCCGTAAGCAGACCTAGCCCCCTTAATACAAGCGCGAGCTTACGGTCCAATGCGGCGCGCGCGACTTAGTCGCTGACGTCAAAAAGAGCTTCGGCTGATACCACGACGCTGAGTGCCCATACCTGTTCCCGCGTAGTTGTGCGTATAGACCAAATGGCCAGACTCAGATCAAATACCAAGATCTCGTTAAGCGTGTTAAGTATCCGCGAACGCCGACCAGGGCCAGGCCCACCTCCTCCTAGGTGGTCTCAACCTGCCATGTCGCTCTGCCACAAAGTAACAGTCGGGGGCCGTCAGGAACCCATGCCCACCTCTACGGGGATGGAGCCACCTATCCTTTCAGCCCCCTCATCAGAATCACTTGCGGGTACTCAACGAGCTGACCCGACTTTAGTCACCACATGTGTCATGTATATAAAGTATATAGTATATACCCGTGATCACCTCCCGAAGTGATCACGGCCCAGTAGTATAGCATGGTAGACGGACAAGAGTGTAGGGCCACTGATGGAACACTAGCATCCTATACTAAGCAGTAGGATAGCAGGTAAGGGTAACAACTGTGGCAACAATGACAGGCTATGCAGCAGAATAGGATTAACCAAAAGAAGTAACATGCTACACTACTCTAGTGCAAGCTGTATAGAGAAGAATAGGCGATATCTGGTGATCAAGGGGGGGCTTGCCTGGTTGCTCTGGCAAGTAGGGGTCGTCAACAGCGTAGTCGGTCGGGGCACCAGCAGCGATGTCGGTCTCGTAGTCTACCGGAGAGAACAGGGGGAAGAAACAATGAATATAATGCAAACATAAGCATGACGATGGAAGACATGACAATGCGCGGTGCTAGGTGTGCCCTAACGCGGTAGGAGGTGGTACCGGCGAAGGGGAAAACATCCGGGAAAGTATTCCCGGTGTTTCGCGTTTTCGGACAGATGAATCGGAGGGGAAAAGTTACGAGTTTGCTATGCTAGGGATGTGTGGCGGACGAACGGGCTGCGTATCCGGATTCGTCTCGTCGTTCTGAGCAACTTTCATGTACAAAGTATTTTTATCTGAGCTACGGTTTATTTTATATTGATTTTAAAAGATTTAAATCACTTTTTAGCATTTATTTAATTATTTTAATCCAACATTATCCAGAATAGTGTTTGCTGACGTCATCATGACATCAGCCTGACGCCAGCAGTCAACAGAGTGTTGACTTAGTCAAACTAACGTGTGGGTCCCGCATGTCATCCTCTGTTAACTAATTAACCAAATTAATTAGTTTAATTAACATATTAGTTTGGTTAGTTAATTAATTATGTTAATTAAACATGATTAATTAAGTTAATTAATTAATTAAATTTATATTCATTATTATTATTTTTATCTCTTTTTTAAGTCGTTCTGGGGGTGGGGTCCCACTGTCATAGGCCCTATGGGCCTTAACGGGCACGGGCACGCGTTAACGGGCACCGGGGCGTGCCGGTGCGGGCGCCCGAACTGGGCCACGACGAGGGGGGAAACGCCGGCGTGGCAGCGGCGAGGCCACGGCGGGGCAAAAGGGGATGAGCAGGGCAGGCGCCGGAGCGCCGGAGGTGGCCGCGGGCGTGGCGTCACGGGTCAGGCGACGCAGGCACGGGAAGGGGTCGCGATGCGCGGTCGAGCGGGCGCGGCCGGGGCCGTGGTGGCCGCGGGCGGAGCGCTGGCGTGGAGCTGCGGGACGCGGCCGGGCACGGTGAGTGCGGCCCGGACACGGTGACGGCCGCGCGGGACAGAGAGGGGAAGGGAGGGAGCTCAGTGCGGGCGTAGGGTACGGGGCAGTGGGGCTTAAGGAGGAGGACGGGGATGAGCAGCGAAGAGGAAGCAGGCCGGCGGGGTGGCTCCGGCGTCGAGAGGCGCCGGCGAGGTGCGACGGGGTCGGGGTCGGTGATGAGCCGAGGCCGCGGCGTCAGGCGGGCGCCGCGCGAGGGAGAGCAGGGGGCGCAGAGGAGTCCCTGAGGGGCGGCGCCGAGCCCGGCTGGCGGTGGCCTTAGCGGCGCGGCGACTTGCGTCGGGTGCGGCCGTGCGGGAGGAGGGGATCGAGCAGGGGCGCCCCTCCCCAGGCACGATGCGTGCGTGTGCGTGTGCGCGTGTGTTGCGTGTGGTGGCGGCGGTGTGGGAGGACAGGAGAACGGGTGGGGATCGTGGGGGTAGTGGGGATCGGGGGTTAGGGTTTGAGGGTTATGGGGGCGCTAGCTGGGCCGGCCTCGTTGGCCCGGTGGCCATCTGGGCCGAAGCCCAGTGAGAGGGGGGTTTGCTTTTCTCCTTTTCTTTTGTTTGTCTTCTCCCTTTTCTTATTTTTCTTTTCTGTTTTCTTTTAGTTCCTAATTATTTTAGTTTTATAATCTATAAAAGTAGTCCCTAATTTTGTCTAAATAATTATACTACTGCCACATAAGTTTGGGCAACTAAATAGAATAGTTCAGGAATTTATTAACTGTAAAAAGCATTTAATTAATTGTTTTGCTACTATCTTATTTACTTTAGGACAATCAAACACTTTCAAAGAGGTTGGTTTATCCACCATTATTATTTATGCATTATTTGGCTATCTCCGAACATTTTAGATTCAAGATTGGAAAACTTTTATTGTTTGTTTGATTTTGAATTTGGATTTGAATCGGTTTCGAACTACCGCAAGATTAGTAACCGTAATGGAGGTGATGTGGCATCATTAGTAGAGAGTTACTGTAGCTTAATTATCCGGGCGTCACAGTGACTATAACTTGCAAGATAGGATCAAGAACACAAATATATTCATGAAAACATAATAGGTTCAGATCTGAAATCATGGAACATAGTGGATACTAGGGATCAAACCCTAACAAAACTAACTCGATTACATGGTAAATCTCATCCAACCCATCACGGTCCAGCAAGCCTACGATGGGATTACTCACGCACAGTGGTGAGCATCATGAAATTGGTGATGGAGGATGGTTGATGATGACGATGGCGACGGATTCCCCTCTCCGGAGCCCCGAACGGACTCCAGATCTGCCCTCCTGAGGAACAACACGGTTTGGCGGCGGCTCGTATCGTAAAACGCGATCAATCCTTCTCTCCTATTTTTTCCTCCCTGAAAGTGAATATAAGGAGTTGGACTTGAGGTCGGTGGAGGTCCAGGGGGCCCACAAGGTCGGAGGGCACGCCCCCACCCTTGTGGCCAGGGTGTGGGCCCCCTTCCGTTGATTCTTTCGCCAATATTTTTTTAATTCCAAAAATGATCTCTATGAATTTTCAGGTCATTCCGAGAACTTTTATTTTTGCACAAAAATAACACCATGGCATTTCTACTGAAAACAACGTTAGTCCGGGTTAGATCCATTCAAATCATGCAAGTTAGAGTCCAAAACACGGGCAAAAGAGTTTGGAAAAGTAGATATGATGGAGACGTATCAACTCCCCCAAGCTTAACCCATTGCTTTCCCTCAAGCAATTCAGTTGACAAACTGAAAGTGATAAAGAAAAACTTTTACAAACTCTGTTTGATCTTGTTGTTGCAAATATGTAAAGCCAACATTCAAGTTTTCAGCAAGGATTATGAACTAACCATATTCATAATAACGTTTAGGTCTTACATTTACTCATATCAATGGCATAATAACCTAGCGAGAAATAATAATAAATCTCGGATGACAATACTTTTTCAAAACAATCATGATATGATATAACAAGATGGTATCTCGCTAACCCTTTCTGAGACCGCAAAACATAAATGCAGAGCACCCCTGAAGATCAAGGACTGACTAGACATTGTAATTCATGGCAAAAGAGATCCATTCACAGTCATACTCAATATAAATTAATAACAACGCATACAAATGATAGTGGTGCTCTCTAACTGGTGCTTTTTATACGAGGATGATAACTCAGCAATAAAAGTAAATAGATAGGCCCTTCACAGAGGGAAGCAGGGATTTGCAGTGGTGCCAGAGCTCGAGTTTTTAAAGTAGAGATAAATAATATTTTGAGCGGTATACTTTCATTGTCAACATAACAACCAAGAGATCTCGGTATCTTCCATACTAGACACATAATAGGCGGTTCCCAAATAGAATGGTAAAGTTTATACTCCCCCACCACCAACAAACACATTCCATGGCTGGTCCGAAACAACGGGTACCGTCCAACTAACAACAGTCCCGGGGGAGTTTTGTTTGCAATTATTTTGATTTGATTTTAGCATGGGACTGGGCATCCCGGTTACCAGCCATTTTCTCGTGAATGATGAGCGAAGTCCACTCATCGTGAGAATAACCCACCTAGCATTGAAGATATTGACAGCCCTAGTTGGTACATGAGCGATTCGAGCATACAAAACAGATTATCATTTAACGGTTTAGAGTTTGGCACATGCAAATTTACTTGGAACGGCTGGTAAATACCGCATATAGGAAGGTATGGTGGACTCATATGGAACAACTTCGGGTTTATGGAAGTGGATGCACAAGCAGTATTCCCGCTTAGTACAAGTGAAGGCTAGAAAAAGACTAGGAAGCGACCAACTAGAGAGCGACAACAGTCATAAACATGCATTGAGATTAACCAACATTGAGTGCAAGCATGAGTAGGATATAAATCACCATGAACATAAATATCGTGGAGGCTATGCTGATTTTGTTTCAACTACATGCGTGAACATGTGCCAAGTCAAGCCACTCGAATCATTCAAAGGAGGATATCATCCTATCATACTACATCACAACCATTTTAATTTTCATGTTCGCACGCAAGGTAAACCATTATAAACTGCTAGCTAATTAAGCATGGATTGAATAACTATAATCTCTAATTGTCATTGCAAACATGTTTCATTCAGAATAGGCTGAATCAAGAATGATGAACTAATCATATTTACAAAAACAAGATAGGTTGAGTTCATACTAGCTTTTCCTCATCTCAATCATTTCATCATATATCGTCATAATTGCCTTTCACTTGCATGACCGAACGGTGTGCATAATAATAATAGTGCACGTGCATTGGACTAAGCTGGAATCTGCAAACATGTATTCAAAGGAGAAGACAAGGTAATATGGGCTCTTTGTTAGATCAACAATAATGCATATGAGAGCCACTCAACATTTTCATCATGGTCTTCTCCTCTCGACCCCCAAAGAAAAGAAAAGAATTTCAAAGAAACACATTGAAATGTTTTGGAGTTTTTGTTTTTCTGAAGAAAGAAGAACAAGAACGAGAAAAACTTTTTACACGGGAAAGCTCCCGACAAGCAAAAGAAGAATGAGAAATCTTTTTGGGTTTTCTTTTAATATTACAACTAAGCATGCATAGAAAGTAAACTAATTACAACTAATTTTTTTGTTTTTTCTTAAGGTTTTTCAAACACACAAGAAGAAAGCGGAAAAAAGAAATAAACTAACATGGATAATATAGTGAAAGAGTATGAACACCGACAACTGAAATGAGTGTGTGAACATGAATGTAATGTCAGTGAGAGATACGTACCCCCCCCCCACCCAAGCTTAGGCTTTTGGCCTAAGTTAGTCTACGCCCATGGATCAAAGTAGCCCTCTCCGGTGTACTGAGGAGGATCCTGCGGGTTCCACTGGTTAGCGAGCTCCTATGGATCCCACTGATAAATAGACTCCTGGTATGGATCAGGTGATGGCTCTGGCTCAGGAGGTGGGGATCGTGTCCCCTCCCAGTATGCATAAATGTCCGCGGGCAAAACGAAGTACCTCCCTGAATGAATATCGAACAAAATAGGTGCAGGCAAGGTAATAATCTGGCAAGAATCATCGCTAAATATCAAGTTATAAATGAGTCTCTTTTCCTCATCATGGCGAATAAACTTATGTGCTGCCATGCTGTCATAATCTAAGTAAATAGTAGGTAGTAGTTTCTTTTCTTTCTCATAGTGCCTAATGGGTATCTCAAAGTGCTTAGCAAGGCGGGAGGCGAAGATACCTCCGAAAATAGGACACTTTGAACGGTTTAGACTGAACCATTTAGCAACCATAGCGCCTAAACTGAAAGTTCTATCACGAATTAAAGCATGGCACAAAATGGCAAGGTCTGGAGCACTAAGTCCTCCACTCTCACCACGACCAATTAAACATCTCCCAGTGAATAATGAGTAATAGCACAAAACAGGGAAATGTAAACTAGCCACTCTCGCTTCTGACACCCTTCTCCTTTCTCCTACGGTAACTTCATGAATAAAACCTTCCACATCACTAGGGTGTGGTTCCTTGACGCTACCCTCATAAGGTAATTTACAAACCTCACAAAAGTCATAAAGCGTCATTTCCTTGTACTCATCATATAAGTAAAAGTCTGCCATGGGTGGTGATCTCTTAGTATGAAAATGAAATTTTTGCACGAAAGTATTAGTGAGTAGGAGATACTGATCACACTGGTCGAGGAGGAAGTCGGTGATGCCTGCATTCCCAGCCAAATAATAGAAATCATCATAAGCCGCTTGCAAGAATGCATCACATGGCCATCCACACAGCCGAATCTCCGCGGCACGAGGAAGATTATACTTTGGCTGCTCTTTCTCCTCATTTTCTTTTTCCTTTGAACCCCGGCTCGAGGAGCCTCTCAACAATCTCCTCATCATTTTCTCCCTCTGAAATTTTCTGAAATTTTTAGTGACTCAAAATAAAAGTGAACCAAACTCAACAAAATTGATAGTAACTACTCCTACAAGTGCCTAGAGGCTATATCATGCATCAAAACTACTTTGGACCATATAAATTTGACATGCAAGCTCAAGAACAAAGTCACCACAACAGCAAAAATTTGCAATGAATAAAGCACTAGAACAAAAACTAATTGGACCATTGGAGAAGTCACATACCGAAGAACAATCCCCCAAAGCAGTTTCGTGAATGGAGCTTTGAGCAAGGAGATTGAAAATGGCAGCAAGATGAGCAAGAACACGACTTTAAGCTATGGAGTGATTTTTTCTGGAGGAAGGAGTGGATGGGTGCTGGAATAAGTGGAGGGGGGCCATGTGGGGCCCACAAGGACAGGGGGCACGCCCAGAGGGGTAGTGCATGCCCTCCACCCTTGTGGCCAGCTGGTGAGCCCCCCTGGTGTGTGTTCAGCGCTAGAAATTCTTAAATAATCTATAAAAAAATCATACTAAATTTTCAGGGCATTTGGAGAACTTTTATTTTCGGGATATTTTTTATTGCACAGATAATTCAGAAACAGACAAAAAATACTATCTTTTCTGTAATAATCTAAATAACATAAAGTGAAAGGTGGGTACAGAGAGTTGTGCCTTCTAAATTCAACCATCTCATGCTCATCAAAAGGAATCCTTTAACAAGGTTGATCAAGTCTTATTAACAAACTTCTTCCGAATGACATGAAACCGGAGAATTTCCAAATAACACTAGGTTACCTCAACGGGGATATGCATGTCCCCAACAATAAGAATATCATATTTCTTTTCGACAGTAGGAAGAGGATATTCAAAACCTCCAATAGTAATAGTTGAAACTTTTCTAATAGAATTGATACTATGAACTTGAGGTTGTTTCTTTGGGAAGTGTACCGTATGCTCATTACCATTAACATGAAAAGTGACATTGCCTTTGTTGCAATCAATAACAACCCCTGCAGTATTCAAAAAGGGTCTACCAAGGATAATCGACATACTGTCGTCCTCGGGAATATCATGAATAACAAAGTCCATTAAGATAGTAACGTTTGCAACCACAACAGGCACATCCTCACAAATACCGATGGGGTATAGCAGTTGATTTATCAGCCATTTGCAAAGAGATTTCGGTAGGTGTCAACTTATTCAATTCAAGTCTACGATACAAAGAGAAAGGCATAACACTAACACCGGCTCCAAGATCACATAAAGCAGTTTTAACATAGTTTCTTTTAATGGAGCATGGTATAGTTGGTACCCCTGGATCTCCAAGTTTCTTTGGTATTCCACCCTTAAAAGTATAATTAGCAAACATGGTGGAAATTTCAGCTTCCGCTATCTTTCTTTTATTAGTAACAATATCTTTCATATACTAGTAAAAAGGCTCGTGCGTTGCAACGGGTGAAAATCAATATCACACGCCCCTTGCCGTATTGCAGCTTATCATCTTCCCCACACTTGTCCATGATAGTTGTGATGTCTATGTGATCACAATGCACCCAAATGTGATAAATCCCAAGATGATGAGATGATCCACCACATAATACACTGTCTATGTAGGCTAGCATTAACTGATAAGCTCATGTGGAATCAGTTATGATATATGGATATCATTAATAGCTAATGACCAACATGTGACAATGTTAAAAATATCACTCGACAGTCGGCTCCAATGCAAAAGCATTTAAAATCCTGAGCAAATTAACATGCACAATCATATGGCCCTAGCAGTTTATGTAGCTACTTGTAAGTTACTTTAATTACATTGGACACTAACATTAGAATATATGTGTTGTTTCTACATCGAAAATTGCTTTTGGAGGCCGAGCTCCATGGAGGCCTCCGTTTGCAAAATCCAAAATTCATATTTTTGCTTTACAGAAAATTCTGAAAAAAATACGCATCTACATGGAGGCGTAATTACCCAATCTATTTTAATAACTAAATTACTTTCATTTATTATATCCTTTTGTTCAAATAATATATTTTTTAGTGCGGTGTCCCTAAACAAAATTTGAAATAAGCATGCATGAGTCAACTGGATGTGTTGATAGAGTGTCGGGTTTTTTCTGAATGCAATTTAGGAAACAAAATAATTATATTGCAGTAAGAGCACTGATATACATTGTCATCCGACTTCAGTACGTTGTTGAAGGTCGGCCCATAGATACATAGTGACGAAGCATATCACACTGACGTCAGACAATAAAAATGTCCTACACACAACACTTTTATATTAAAGTGAAACAAATTTACCTCGATGCAACTGTTCCTCCATACCACCTCCAGCATGTCCACCTACAGGGACCTTAAGCATGTCATCTTCTTTTTGATCTAGAACAATAGCTTCATTGAGATCAGACTCTTTGACCATGACTTACAGAATAATTTATTTTGTATTTGCTTTTGTGTATAAATCGCCCAGGCATATGTGCCACTGTCCATTGCTCTTGCCTGAGTCAGGACGAGCTGCTCCAAGGTCACCCGGTTAAGCTCCTCCTCAGGCCATGGGACGGACACCGACAATGTACGTACCCTCCTTCCGCCACAACATGCTATGACGAGCTGCTCGAAGGTCACCCCGGCTAAGCTCCTCCTCCAGCCATGGGAGGAATGCCGATGATGTACAGTCCTTCCACCACCACGCGCCGAGCTCCGCCTTCTGCTTCTCCAGGTGGTCGGCGCGCAGCAACAGCACAGTGACCTGGAGGATCTTGGCCTCGTCCTTTGCCCAGCATCCCGGCATGCTGGGCCTTTTGATGGCGCTCCAACAGTTCGGCGTCGGGTTCCCTCTCACGAATCCAGTGCATGCATGAGTCGATCGGTTCTTCTCTCTCTCATTGATTCACCCCTCAATTAATAACCCGCTTAATTAGCTCATTAAGCTCATGCGTGCTTTTGCTCCCGTCATTTTCTCACGTCGCCTCATAAAAAAATGAGACCAACCCAAGGGCTAACCCGCGTTGGCATTTTTTTATAGGAGAAAAGTCCGCGAGCACCGCGCGTCCGAGCCGGGACTCGAACTCGGGTGGGCTGGCAGCAACCTCAACTGCCCAGCCAACGAGTCGATGCCCCGTCCTCCACGTCGCCTCATGAATGCTTGATTTTCCCCTCGCTATTTTCCCATGTCTCAGGTGCCACATGAGTGCATTTTCGTCGAGGTATATTAACTGGTCTAGGTGGATGTGAAAGACCGAGGTGGTACTTTTAAATACGTGAAGCCATCGATGCGACTCAGGCACAGGCAGGTATTTAGCAAGGTCTAGGATGGATGAAACATTGTGTATGCTTCTTTGGGCCAAGGCCCAGCCGGACGTACAAGCATTGGGAGGGAACGAAACGTTTTATTAACAACGTACGAGCAGGATATATATAGATAGATTAGTACCACCTTGAATATATAGAAAATAATAGGCATTTTAAGCATATCAGTCAAACGCATACGCAAAAATATAGGTCTAATCATTTCAGCAAAGCGCTCAAAATCCTCATCATCCTTTTTCTTGGATGGCTTAGGAGGAAAAGGCATGGGTTTCTGAACCCATGGTTCTCTTTCTTTACCATGTTTTCTAGCAATGAAGTCTCTCTTATCATAATGTTGATTCTTTGATTGTGGGTTATCAAGATCAACAGTAGGTTCAATTTCTACATCACTATCATTACTAGGTTGAGCATCAACATGAACATCATTATTAACATTATCACTAGGTTCATGTTCATCACCAGGTTGTGTCTCGGTATCAGAAATAGAAATATCACTGGGATTCTCAGGTGTGGCTATAGTAGGTTCACTAGCATGCAAAGTCCTATCATTTTTATTTTTATTTTAGTACGAGGACTAGGTGCATCAGTATTAGTTCTCTGAGAATCCTGCTCAAGTCTCTTAGGATGACCCTTGGGATACAAAGGTTCCTGGGTTATTTTACCACCTCTAGTCATAACCCTAACATCATTATCATTATTTTTACTATTCAACTCATTAAGCAAATCATCTTGTGCCTTAAGTACTTGTTCTACTTGAGTTGTAACCATGGAAGCATGTTTACTAATAAGCTTAAGATCATTAACGGTTCTATTCATATAATCGCCCGAGTGGTCAAGCATGTAAGCATTACGTTTCAATTGTCTACTAACATAAGCATTGAAGTTTTCTTATTTAACAATAAAATTATCAAACTCATCCAAGCATTGACTAGCAGACTTACTATGAGGAATATCACCTTCATTAAATCTATGGAGATAGTTTACCTCTGCTACCTGTGTTGGGTTATCAAGACCATGTATTTCTTCAATAGGCGGTAAATTTTTAACATCTTCAGCTTTAATACCTTTTTCTTTCATAGATTTCTTTGCCTCTTGCATATCTTCAGGACTGAGAAATAGAACAACCCTTTTCTTCGGAGTTGGCTTAGGAGTTGGTTCAGGAAGTGTCCAATCATTATCATTACTCAATATATTATTAATAGCAATTCAGCTTGCTCAACAGTTCTTTCCCTGAAAACACAACCAGAACAACTATCCAGGTGGTCTCTGGAAGCATCAGTTAGTCCATTATAAAAGATATCAATTATTTCATTTTTCTTGAGAGGATGATCAAGCAAAGCATTAAGTAATTGGAGAAGCCTCCCCCAAGCTTGTGGGAGACTATCTTCTTCAATTTGCACAAAATCAAATATTTCCCTTAAAGCAGCTTGTTTCTTATGAGCGGGGAAATATTTTTCAGAGAAGTAGTAAATCATATCCTGGGGACTACACACACAACCAGGAGCAAGAGAATTAAACCATAGTTTAGCATAACCCTTTAATGAGAAAGCAAACAATTCAAGAATATAGTAATAGCGAAATTTTTTCCTCGTGACCAAATAGGGTAGTTATATCATTCAATTTAGTAAGATGCCACAATAGTTTTAGATTCATAACCATAGAAAGGATCAGATTCAACCAAAGTAATTAAATGAGGATCAACAAAGAATTCATAATCCTTATCCGTAACAAAGATAGGTGAAATAGCGAAAGTAGGATCATATTTGATTCTAGCATTCAAGGATTTTTCTTTCAGCTTAGCTAACAATTTCTTAAGATCTTCTCTATCATTGCAAGCAAAGAAGTCTCTAGCAGTTTCTTCATCCATAACATAACCCTCAGGTACAATAGGCAATTCATATCTAGGGGAAGTATCATAATCTTTAGTTTCAATAATAACATCATTTTTATTAATTTCATTCTCCCTAACCCTAGCAAGTTGTTCATCAAGAAATTCACCTAGTGGCACAGTATTATCAAGCAGAGAAGTAGTTTCATCATAAGTATCACTGTAGGATCGAAAGTATGTCTAGAGGGGGGGTGATTAGACTACTTGACCAAATAAAAATCTAGCCTTTTTCGAATTTTAAGTCTTGGCAGATTTTAGCAACTTATCACAAGTCAAGCAATCAACCTACACATGCAAATCTAAGAGTATAGCAGCGGAATGTAAATCATTGCATATGAAGGTAAAGGGGAGGATTTTGGGGGGAGCAAACGCAATGTAGACACAGAGATTTTTGGCATGGTTCCGATAGGTGGTGCTATTGCACATCCACGTTGATGGAGACTTCAACCCACGAAGGGTAACGGCTGCGCGAGTCCACGGAGGGCTCCACCCACGAAGGGTCCACGAACAAGCAACCTTGTCTATCCCACCATGGCCATCTCCCATGAAGGACTTGCCTCACTTGGTTAGATCTTCACGAAGTAGGCGATCTCCTTGCCCTTACAAACTCCTTGGTTCAACTCCACAATCTTGACGGAGGCTCCCAAGTGACACCTAACCAATCTAGGAGACACCACTCTCCAAAAGGTAATATATGGTGTGTTGCTGATGAACTCCTTGCTCTTGTGCTTCAAATGATAGTCTCCCCAACACTCAACTCTCTCTCTCTCATAGATTTGGATTTGGTGGAAAGATGATTTGAGTGGAAAGCAACTTGGGGAAGGCTAGAGATCAAGATTCCTGTGGTTGGATTGGAATATCTTGGTCTCAACACATGAATAGGTAGTTCTCTCTTAGAAAATGAATGCTGGAAGTGTAGGCACATTCTGATGGCTTTCTCCACAAATGGAGGATGGGTGGAGGGGTATATATAGCCTCCACACTAAATCTAACCGTTACACACAATTTACCAAACTCGGTGGGACCGATTACTCAAACTCGGCCAGACCGATTTAGTTCAAAATGTGAACCTTAGGATTTTCGGTGGGACCGACATGTCAACTCTGTGGGACCAATTTCATTAGGGTTAGGGCATAACGAAATCTCGGTGAGACCGATCACATGAACTCGGTAAGACCGATTTTTGTGATAGGCAAACAGAGAGTTGGTCAGGCAAACTCGGTGGGACCGATCGCTCATTTCGGTGAGACCGAACCGATACGAAAAGGAAATAGAGAGTTTGAATTGCGAACTTGGTGGGACCAATCGCTCATTTCGGTTAGACCGAAACGTTACGAAGGGAAATAGAGAGTTTGCAATCCCATCTCGGTGAGACTGAGATCCCTACGGTGAGACCGAACTGATTAGGGTTTCTGGCTATGGCTATGTCAAATGAACTCGGTGGCGCCGGATAGATCAAACCAGTGGGGCCGAGTTTGAATTTTGGTTTGGGACATATGTGGATATGAGAAAGTAGTTGAGGGCTTTTGGAGCATATCACTAAGCGTTTTGAGCAAGCAAGCCATTAAGCAACACCTCAACCCCTTTTAATAGTATTGGCTTTTCCTATGGACTCGATGTGATCTTGGATCACTAAAATGAAAAAGTAGAGTCTTGAGCTTGAGCCAATATGTGTCCTTAGCATTTTGAGGGGTCCACATCTCTAGTCCATGCCATGCTAATCATTGAACTTTCTGAAATGATCATCTTGAAAGAGTATTAGTTCAATGAGCTATATGTTGTTAAGAATTACCAAAACCACCCAGGGATTAGTTGCACTTTCAATCTCCCCCTTTTTGGTAATTGAAGACAACATATAGATCAAAGCTTTGACAAATGATAATAAGAATGAAATATATCATCGCTTTGAGAAGTATGTGATAAGCAAGAGCTCTCCCTAAATTTGTGCATTATTTAAAATTTGCTTTTGAATGCAAATGCACAATCGATTAGGATCTTGGGTTACTCTTCCATGTCACATACATCTTGGTGGAGTGCTCAAAATGATAGTAAATGAAATATGCACTCATCACCAAGGAAAAGTGAATGATCATACATGAGAGATAAATAAAATCATCATCCAAGCACAAGCATTAACGTATGATATGATCAAACACATGACCATACAAGTATCTCACACACACAACCATAAAGTAGCATCCAAGCAAGCAAACAAATAAGTATCAAACAAGTAGCAAAAGAGAAAGCAAAAAGAAGCAAATCTCTCTCTCTTCTCTCTCTCTCTCTCTCTCTCTAAGCCTATGATCTATACACTTTCTCCCCCTTTGGCAACAAGTTACCAAAAAGCTTGAAAATGCATAGTGCTATGCGGCTCTCTAGGCTTGATCTTCAGGAGGTGGCGTGGAGAGGACTCCTAGGACGAATGCATCTGTTGAGGTTGTTGGAGCTGGTGGAGTTGCAACCGAAAGAACAACTAAAGCTGTGGTTGCAGGTGTAGAAGTTGTAGCTCTTGTGTCTATCACAGGCACTGCTGCAGACCTCTGTGCCCTAGGCACTCTCTGAAAAGGTTCAGTGGTAGCTTTCCCTTTCCTCTCTTTAGCTTCTTCCTGGAGCTGCTCAACAGCTGTTTGCATTTCTGTCACCTTCAAGTCAAGATCATAAAATTTGTTTCAATGATCCTCTCAAGACTCTCTTGATTCTGAGTCAGGGTGGACAATCCTTTCTCAATCCTCAAAGTGGCTTGAATAAGATATCCAAGTTGATCTTGTTTTGACCTGAGAAAAACTTGTGAAGCCTCTTCAGCACTTGGCATCTTGGCTGCCTTCTCAGCTTTTGCTTTCTCCCTCTTCTCTTGAGCCTCTACTGATGTAGGATCTTTAGCATCCATGACAACTGTGTTTTCCTCAAAGTAAGGCCTCAAGGGAAGGTGTTCTTTATCCAACAAGTATGTGCATGTGATGAGCATCTGGATGTGTGGAGCATACCCACATGACCTCCTCCGGTCTGCAGCTGTCCTCTTGATTGTCTCAACAATCAAACTCATCACCTTGAATTTCGGGGGCACATCAAACAACTAAAGCAAATTGATGGAGTGGCCTCTGATCATCCTGTGATCCCCTGATTTTGGCAACAAGGTGTGCCTCAAGATGGTGTTAATAGTGGCCAGTCCAGAGAACAGATAATATACATAGCCAAGCTTGTGTGTCTCCAAGGCCTTGTCAGGTATCTCCTTGTACATGTTGGCCATGGAGTTGTGATCTTTCTTTCTCCTAGCATAGACATCTATGCCATCCTCAAGCTCTGTAGGGGCATTGATCAGCTTGGCCCACGCAGCAACTGTTGATTGGTACCTTGTACCCTCAGACATCGATACAATCCTTCCATCTAGATAGAACTGAGCTATAGAATAGAATTGCATAATGAGCTCATCATTCCACTTGGTCAGTTTCTGACCCACAATACTATCTACTCCATTGAGTCTAAAACTTTCATGCACTCCTAGGAAGTGGTCTTCATTGTTGTCGATGTATTTCCAGTCTACCCACTTCATGTCAAACACTATGGGCTTCTTATCCAAACGAATTGTCTCATAGTAGTCCTGCTGATCCTTGGTGTGAAATCTATAGTCCAAAATAGTCCTTCTCCTTACAGCGTAAGGGTCTGATTGTCTCCACAATCTGAGACCTGCATCCTTTCTGATTTTCATGTTTTTTGCCACTGGATGATTGTCATCATGATCAGGGATCTTTGGCTTTAACTTTCTGAGCACTTGGCCTTCATCATCTTCTTCTTCTATTTCAGGCACTGGGGCATTGTTCTTCTCAGCAGCTGGTATATTTCTTGTACTTCTCTTTGGTGCAGTTTTGGTGGCTGGAGCAGTAGCTTTGGGGGCAGTCTTGGGCTTTGAAGGAGCAGCCCCAGACCTGATGGCATCCCCATCAGCTTTTGTGCTTTAGGTGCTGGTGCAACATCCTCTTCTTCCTCATCCTCTGCTGGGTCTCTCATCATAGAGGATCTGCCAATTACTCTGGCCATGGTCTTCTTGACCCTTTCCTTTCTCTTCTTGCCCTCACCAGCCTCCTTTAGTTCAAGAGTGAACTCAATGGTTTCCTGTGTTGAGGCTCTGGCTTTGGACATGGGCACTCTCTTTGCAGGAGCCTTCTTGTTCAGACCAGGCTTTGTTGAAGCAGTTGTGCCAAATTCCTTCTTGACAACCTTCTTCTTGGAGCTGACCTCCTCCTCAGTAGCAACATAGTCTTCATCCTCTAAATCAGAATTTGTCTTTCTCCTCTGCCTAGTAGCAGCCTTAGGTAGGTTGCTAGGAGTACATCTGCTGCCTTCATCATAACTGCCAAAGGGACTAGTGCCCTCACTCAGATTTACCTACTCGTCAGACTTGTTCTGGCTATCACTTTGATCTGACACGTCTGACACTGCAAACTGAAAGCTGACCCTATGAATAGTTATAGATGAGATAGAGTGGATGAGCATCACAAAGTGCAGAGATTTTGCAAAACAATTGAGTCAAAAACTTAGTTTTAGTTGTCCACAGAAAGCATTTCGGAGCTACCGATTTGTTAAACTCGGTGACACCGAAGCAACTTTGGAGTCTAAACTAGTGAAATCGGTCAGACCGAGACACAGTTCGGTGGTTTTCACTGAGAGTTGAACTCGGTCACACCGATTTGCAAGTTTCGGTCAGACCGAAAGTTACAAGTGCAATGGCCTAAGCCAAATCGGTGAGACCGATTTCCACAACTCGGTCGGTCCGAGATGAGTTCGGCGGAAACCTAACCCTAAATTTTCGAATCAAAACTAATCTAAAGGAAGTTTTTGCTGGATAGGATGATCTCATACGTGGTAAGAATCATGGCATTGACTTTGTGCTAAGAATCGGAGGTAAAGATTGCACAAAGGATCAAACTCATACCCTAACTTGGCCATGAGCTCGCTACGGTGGCAACGGCGGTGAAGATTTCTGTTGACGGCGGCGGAGACCAGCGGTAGGAGGTCGCTGGCGACAAGGAGATGATCCGGAGACCCGAGTCGGCAGAGCAGGACACGCGCGGGCGAAAAGGTTTCGGAGAAATTTCCAAAATTTGACCCGTCGGTATATATATCCTGACCCTGTCGGTGTGACCGAGTGGAACAACTCGGTGGCACCGAGATGCAGAATCGCAAGCGGTTACTGCAACTCGGTGTGACCGAACAGTTCTAATCGGTTGCACCGAGATTGAAAACCTAGATCAACTCAGTGAACTCGGTATGACCGAAAAGGATGAATCGGTCAGACCGAAATGCACAGAGAGGTTTTGGAAGTTTAAGTCTATGACGAATCGGTGACTCCGAGTGCTCCTCACCCAGAGGGTTCGAATCTGACTTGATCAAACTTTGTGATGTAGCATGAATAGAGTTTGAGACGAGAAAAGCATAGATAGCTAGAGGAAGTTCTTAGGCATTCTTGTCCATCCATTTGGCAAAAGAAGAAGAGCCAAACAATCAAAGCAACAAATGGATGTCCTCGAATGAGAAAAATATGCAATCAACATGCTCACACAATAAAATGGCAAATGAAATATGTGGCAAAGCATGCACAAACACTCTAGCATCTATCAAGCAATTGGCGATGACTAGGTCATCTATATATGAGTATATTGACTTAGGAGTCAAATGAGAACATTTGATCATAGGTCATACTCATCGTTTAAGCACAAGTGGGGTTACCACTTTTACATAAAGCATTGTTGTGTTCACACCATTAGAGTTGCTTTAGCTCAATTCTTAGAGTAAAGCTCCCCCTAGATGTGATATCCCCCCTAAGAGGGATGAACTAACCTTGGGTTTTGTCGATGATGACTTCATGTAGATGTTGAAGATGTGGATGCTCAATGTTGATGTAGATCATTTGGAGCAATCCATTGGAGTGAGTTGCACTTTCAATACCTACACGGGTTAGTCCCACAAGGAACAAACAAGGATATCCATAGACATAGAGTGAAGTACACACAAGATGATGTCCATGAAAGCATTAGGTTACCTTGTCCCTTGTCTTACCAACAAGAGGGTTTGTGACTCCTTGAACTAGTGCAAGATGTGGAAGTTGTTTGCACTTGTTCTCGCCAAAATGATATGAGTGAAGTATGTTGGCGGAGTCACCCTCAAGAACTCTCTAGTTCTTCTTCTTCGGGATCCACATCAACTTGATGGGAATCCTTGGAGTTGTAGTCGTACTTGATGAAGTAGAACTTGATGTAGTCTTGGGAACCCACTTGACCAAGGCCTTGGGAGCTTCTTCAAATGCATCAATCTCCTCTTGAAGCTTGTCCTTGCCTTTTTGCTTGTGGTCTTGTGGTGGAAGATCATCTTGAGCTTGTGTTCCCTTGAAAGAAGTAGGATCATACTTCTCTTGTTGAGGAACAAACTTCGTCTTGGGGTATTGATCTTCTTCCCACTCAACTCCATTGGCATTGAACTTTCGTTCAAAACCAACACCTTGATTCTTCCGGTGCCTTCCTTGCTTGCGTACAATTTCCTCAAATTGCTTACTTCCGGCAAGGCTCTTGTAAACACCTTTCTCTATAATTCCCTTCAATAAGCTATTTTCTTGCTCAAGTGTAACTTGGCTAAGAGAATCATTAGTGGAATCAAGAGAACTACTAGAAGCAACAACATTGGATTTAGCATGATTATTGTTACTACTAGAGGAAGAATCTTTCTTACTCTTGTTGCTAGATTTTACTTGTGGCATGTAAGTAGACAAGAGTAAACTCTTGGCAATGTAAGAAGAACTTTTCTTACGAAGATCATCATTGATTGCTTTTAAGAACCCATGCTCTTGCTCAAGGTTGAGCTTTTCAAAGCGTAGCTTCTCATGAGTCTTTAAAAGCTCTTGATGATCTTCCAAGGTAGTTTCATGAGCTAACTTAAGAGTGTTTAGTTCTTTAGTTAGACGCTCAATCTCCTTCTTATCATCGTCATTCGCTTTATCTTGATTAGCATGATTAATAGCAAGTTCATCATAGTTTTCATCACTAGAGTTGTCAACAAGTAAATCATCATCACCTAGCAAATCATCTTCATCACTATTGAAATCAACATACTCGGGGTGTGATACCTTTCGGCCTTTAGCCATGAAGCATCTTCCAATTCCTTCATTTGGTGAGTCAAATATGTCATAGGAGTTGGTCGACACAAGTGCTAGACCGGCAACACCTTCATCTTGAGTATATTCTGAGTCGGAGTGATAACTTCTCTCGAAGTGATGGTCGGAGTCAGAGCCGGATACCCATTCACCAACGTGAGCTTGATGTCTTTGTTTTGTGTAGCTCCTTGATGACTTGTCCTTCCTTTCCGAATCCTTGCTTCTGCGAGAGGTTCTTCGTTCATAACGATCATCTCTACTCCTTCTCTCTCTTGGAGGTGATTCTTCTCTTCTACTTCTCCTTTTAGGTGAGTCTTCTCTTCTTTTGTAGGGAGCCGTACACTCATTGGAGTAGTGTCCGGGTCTTCCACAATTGTAGCAATTACGCTCACGACTAGAAGATCTTTTGTCATTGTAGGACCTTGACTTGCAACTTTTTTCCTTGCTTCTACTCTTGTAGAACTTGTTGAAGTTCGTCACCATTAGGATCAATTCCTCATTGAAGGCTTGTTTCTCACTTGATGATGTAGGAGCATCACATGAGGCTTTGTAAGCACCACTTGACTTGTTGTGAAGCTCTTATTCATCCTTGAGTGACATCTCATGAGCAACAATTCTACCAATGACTTCCGTTGGCTTGAGATCTTTGTAATTGGGCATCATTTGGATCAATGTGCACACGGTATGATATTTTCCATCCAAGGCTCTTAGGATCTTCTTGATGATGAATCTGTCGGTGATCTCTTCACTTCCTAAGTCGGCAATCTCATTTGTGATGAGAGCAAGCCTATACATTTCAGCGACACCTTCATCACCATCCTTCATTTTGAACTTGTCAAGCTGACTTTGAAGCACATCCAATTTGGATTCCTTGACGGAGTCGTTACCTTCGTGCATATCAATCAAGGTATCCCAAATTTCCTTTGCATTCTCAAGACGGCTGATTTTGTTGAATTCTTCAAGGATATTGCAAGCTTGAGCATTGTATTGCAGCATCTTCAATTCTTTCGCGATAGCTTCACGATTCGGTTCTCTCCCATCAAAGAATCCACCTTGCAAGCCAATACACACAATAGCCCAAACGGCGGGGTTATGTCCAAGAATATGCATTTTCATCTTATGCTTCCAACTAGCAAAATTAGTACCATCAAAGTAAGGACCTCTACGGTGGTTATTTCCCTCGCTAGACGCCATACTCTCCTAGGTTGTGAAACCAAGGCTATGATCACCAAAGCTATGGAAATCAAGGCAAATGGAGACCAAAGCTCTGATACCACTTGTAGGATCAAAAGTATGTCTAGAAGGGGGGGTGATTAGACTACTTGACCAAATAAAAATCTAGCCTTTTGCCAATTTAAGTCTTGGCAGATTTTAGCAACTTATCACAAGTCAAGCAATCAACCTACACATGCAAATCTAAGAGTATAGCAGCGGAATGTAAATCATTGCATATGAAGGTAAAGGGGAGGAGTTTGGAGGGAGCAAACACAATGTAGACACGGAGATTTTTGGTGTGGTTCCGATAGGTAGTGCTATCGTACATCCACGTTGATGGAGACTTCAACTCACGAAGGGTAAAGGCCGCACGAGTCCACGGAGGGCTCCACCCACGAAGGGTCCACGAAGAAGCAACCTTGTCTATCCCACCATGGCCATCGCCCACGAAGGACTTGCCTCACTTGGGTAGATCTTCACGAAGTAGGCGATCTCCTTGCCCTTACAAACTCCTTGGTTCAACTCCATAATCTTGACGAAGGCTCCCAAGTGACACCTAACCAATCTAGGAGACACCACTCTCCAAAAGGTAATAGATGGTGTGTTGATGATGAACTCCTTGCTCTTGTGCTTCAAATGATAGTCTCCCCAACACTCAACTCTTTCTCACAGATTTGGATTTGGTGGAAAGATGATTTGACTGGAAAGCAACTTGGAGAAGGCTAGAGATCAAGATTCTTGTGGTTGGATTGGAATATCTTGGTCTCAACACATGAGTAGGTGGTTCTCTCTCAGAAAATGAATGCTAGAAGTGTAGGCACGTTCTGATGGCTTTCTCCATGAATGGAGGATGGGTGGAGGGTTATATATAGCCTCCACACAAAATCTAACCGTTACACACAATTTTCCAAACTCGGTGGGACCGAATACTCAAACTCGGGCAGACCAATTTAGTTCAAAATGTGAACCTTAGGATTTTCGGTGTGACCGACATGTCAACTCGGTGGGACTGATTTCATTAGGGTTAGGGCATAACGTAATCTCGGTGAGACCGATCAATGAACTCGGTGAGACCGATTTCTGTAATAGGCAAACAGAGAGTTGGTCAGGCAAACTCGGTGGGACCGATCGCTCATTTCAGTGAGACCGAAACATTACGAAAAGGAAACAAAGAGTTTGCATTGCGAACTCGGTGGGACCGATCGCTCATTTCGGTTAGACCGAAACCTTACTAGGGGAAACAGAGAGTTTGCAATCCCATCTCGGTGAGACTGAGATCCCTATCAGTGAGACCGAACTGATTAGGGTTTCTGGTTATGGCTATGTCAAATTAACTCGGTGGCGCCGGATAGATCAAATCGGTGGGGCCGAGTTTGACTTTTGGTTTGGGACATATGTGGATATGAGAAAGTAGTTGAGGGCTTTTGGAGCATATCACTAAGCATTTTGAGCAAGCAAGCCATTAAGCAACACCTCATCCCCTTTTAATAGTATTGGCTTTTCCTATGGACTCAATGTGATCTTGGATCATAAAATGAAAATTTAGAGTCTTGAGCTTGAGCCAATATGTGTCCTTAGCATTTTGAGGGGTCCACATCTCTAGTCCATGCCATGCCAATCATTGAACTTTCTGAAATGATCATCTTGAAAGAGTATTAGTTCAATGAGCTATATGTTGTTAAGAATTACCAAAACCACCCAGGGATTAGTTGCACTTTCAATCATGCATAGCAGAAGTGGCACCATCAATAATATGCAACATATCAGAATCAATAGCAGGTGTAGATGTCGCAAGTTTACTTAAAACAGAAGGAGAATCAAGTGCAGAGCTAGATGGCAGTTCCTTTCCTCCCCTCGTAGTTGAGGGATAGATCTTGGTTTTGTTGTCTTTTAGATTCCTCATAGTAATCAACAGATATAAATCCCAAGTGACTCAGAGAATAGAGCTATGTTCCCCGGCAACGGCGCCAGAAAAAGGTCTTGATAACCCACAAGTATAGGGGATCGCAACAGTTTTCGAGGGTAGAGTATTCAACCCAAATTTATTGTTTCGACACAAGGGAAGCCAAAGAATATTCTCAAGTATTAGCAGCTGAGTTGTCAATTCAATCACACCTGAAAGACTTAATATTTGTAGCAAAGTATTTATTAGCAAAGTAGTATGGAAGTAACGGTAATAGTGGCAACAATAACAATAGTAGTTTTGTAGCAATCGTAACAGTGGCAACGGAAAAGTAACGGAGCAAAGGTCAATATGAAACAAACTCGTAGGCAATGGATCAATGATGGATAATTATGTCGGATGGCATTCGTCATGCAACGGTTATAACATAGGGTGACACAGAACTAGCTCTAATTCATCAATATAATGTAGGCATGTATTCTGAATATAGTCATACGTGCTTATGGAAAAGAACTTGCATGACATCTTTTGTCTTACCCTCCCGTGGCAGCGGGGTCCTATTGGAAACTAAGGGATATTAAGTCCTCCTTTTAATAGAGAACCGAACCAAAGCATTAGCACTTAGTGAATACATGAACTCCTCAAACTACAGTCATCACTGGGAGTGGTCCCGACTATTGTCACTCCGGGGTTGCCGGATCATAACACGTAGTAGGTGACTATAACTTGCAAGATAGGATCAAGAACACAAATATATTCATGAAAACATAATAGGTTCAGATCTGAAATCATGGCACTCGGGCCCCAGTTACAAGCATTAAGCATAGCAAAGCCATAGCAACATCAATCTTAGAACATAGTGGATACTAGGGATCAAACCCTAACAAAACTAACTCGATTACATGGTAAATCGCATCCAACCCATCACGGTCCAACAAGCCTACGATGGGATTACTCACGCACGGTGGTGAGCATCATGAAATTGGTGATGGAGGATGGTTGGTGATGATGATGGCGATGGATTCTCCTCTCCGGAGCTCCGAACGGACTCCAGGTCTGCCCTCCCGAGGAAGAACAGGGCTTGGCGGCGGCTCTGTATCGTAAAACGCGATGAATCCTTCTCTCCGATTTTTTCCTCCCCGAAAGTGAATATAAGGAGTTGGAGTTGAGGTCGGTGGAGGTCCGGGGGGCCCACAAGGTCGAAGGGCGCGCCCCCACCCTTGTGGCCAGGGTGTGGGCCCCCTTCTGTTGATTCTTTCGCCAATATTTGTTATTAATTCCAAAAATGATCTCCGTGAATTTTCAGGTCATTCCGAGAACTTTTATTTCTGCACAAAAATAACACCATGGCAATTCTGCTGAAAACAGCGTCAGTCCGGGTTAGACTCATTCAAATCATGCAAGTTAGAGTCCAAAACAAGGGCAAAAGAGTTTGAAAAATTCCCACTAGTATATGAAAGTGACAACATAGGAGACTCTCTATCATGAAGATCATAGGAGACTCTCTATCATGAAGATCATAGGATAAAACCCCCAGGGGCAACGAAACCCTAGCTATAACCCCCAGGTGCCTAGCTGTGGCCTCGGGCACGAGCGCCCGCACCTGTATGCCCGTGCCTGCCCCGATATGCCCGCTGGGCCAATGACATGTGGGCCTAGCGCCCTATTTAAAAATTTAATAAATTTAATAAAAATTAATTAATTAGTTAATTAATTAATTAATTAATATTGTTAATTAATCTAATTAAATTAACTAATTAAACTATTAATTAGTTATCAGTCAATGACAAACGGGAACCACGAGCCAGTTTGACCAGTCAAACTGACTGTTGACTGATGACATCATGTTGATGTCATGCTGACACAGTATTTTCTTTTATCTATTTAAATTAATTATGTTAATTCCAAAAATGTTTTAAAACTTAGAAAATTAATATAAAATAATCTATACCTGGGATGAAAATACTTTGTACATGAAAGTTGCTCAGAACAGCGAAACGAATCCGGATATGCCCTCTGTTCGTCTGTCACATGCCCCTATCATAGAGAACAAGCAACCGTCCCCCTCCGTTTCATCTGTCCGAAAATGCAAACTCCGGGAAAACTTTCCCGGATGTTTTCCCCTTCGCCGGTATTGTGTAACACCGCGTTAGAACACCCCTAGTACTGCTGAAAGGATCGAGATGGACCTAAAGGGGGGTGAATAGGTACAATTACAAATTTTAATTGTTACTTAGCAATTTTAGGCAATAATGCGGAATATGAAGTTTAGTCTAACGATTGCAAGTATGATGCTAAGAGCTAAGCAAGGTAAACAAGTAACACAAGTAAGTGAGAGAGCAAGCACAATATGATATAAGTAAAGGCTAAGAGACAAGTAACCACAAGTAGAGAGTTAGGGTTAGGAATAACTGCAACTCCGAGAGATGAGGATCTAAGCCGATGTTCACTTCCTTGGAGGGAAGCTACGTCACCATTAGATAGGTGGATGTTACCACGAAGGCACACCAACGCCACGAAGCCTCACCCTATTCTCCCTTTGAGACAACACCACGAATGCGTTTCTCAACCACTAGTGGTAGACCTTGGGGTGGTCTCCAAACCCTCACAAACTTTCTGGGGGTAATCACAATGGTCGATTCCTCTCCGAAAGACTCCTACAGCCTAGGAGTCTCCAACCTCCAAGAGTAACAAGAATGATGGGGAAAAGCTCAAGACTTGCTCAAATCACGAATTCCTTTGGTGCAAAGAAGGGGAAGAAGTGGATCTATCACTTAGATGGACAACTTCTCTCAAATGCTCTCAAATCCCTTGGGGATCTAAGATCTGGTGTAGGAGAGTGAGTGAGAGAGAGTGAAATGTGTTCTAGGGTTTGCTCAAAGTGAATGGTCAACCCTCTCCCGTGGGGGAAGAGGGCTATATATAGTGTGGGTGCAAATATGGTCGTTGTAGTGTAAGTGACAGGGAAGGCCGGACATCCGGGACAGGGGGCGGACATCCGGCCTAGCGTAGTATGTGAAGTGAAGTAGAAAACAGAGGACTGAACAAAGGGGCCGGACATCCGGGAAAAACCTGGACATCCGGCGAGACTGGAAGACTCGGACATCCGGCAAGTGGCCGGACATCAGGCTAGTTCATAGAACTGAAAACACTCACTGGATAGCTCGACCCGGACATCCGGCATGGATGCCCGAAAATTCGGCGAGACTAGAGAGCCCGGACGTCCAGCATGGAGGTCTGGACATCCGGAAGAAGACACCAGCACATAGTGTTCTCTGGATAGCAGGGTCCGGATATCTGGCGTGCGGGCCGGATATCCGGCAGGTGGCCCGGACATCCGGCACGCAGCTCGGACATCCGGCAAGGCCAGAGGCAGAACAAGCATAAGAATATAGTGATAGATCCAAAGACTTGAGGACGGAGTTTTCTGGAATGAGCAAGTCTTTTACTAACCCTACCGATCCCCTCTTAATACTGCGGGATCCTATACTCAAGAAAACAAATATGCAATCTTTTTAATACTTCTTCCTTGAGTAAAATCAACTCCGTATGTTCATGATCCACACACTTTTGATGAACCGGGGACTAACACCTGAGATTCACTTGACGAACATAGTCAGTCCCCTACATGTATATTGTCATCAACATCAAAACTTGATGTAAGGGCATGATTGCACTTTCAATCTCCCCCCTTTTGTTTGTGATGACAATCATACATGTAGTATCATAGATGAAATAAATGAATTTAGCATTGTAATTCATGAGAGCATAATACAATATATGTTCCTATTTGCTTTAGCTCCCCCTCATCTATACCTACTATTAAAGGGAATAGGTATTCTTGGTTTGGTTTAGTCCTTTTCGTTTGGTTTACACACGCTAAGCTGTGACGCCCGGATAATTAAGCTACAGTAATCCTACGTTAACGATGCCACGTCATCTCGGTTACTGTTGCTAATCTCGCGTTAGTTCAGAACCGATTCAAATTCAAATTTGAATTTAAGTCAAACAATAAAAGTTTCCAAACATTAAAACTAAAATGCTCTAAACGTGTCAAATAATTCATGAGTAATAATGGTGTAGAAACCACATACATGAAACATGATTAAATGCTCAAAAGTAATTAACACGGTGGCTAAAACAATTAAATAAATGACTTTTGTATTTTATAAAATCCTAAACTGTTTTATTTGGAAGCCAAGCCTTTTTATGGAGAGGCTTAATTTACAACACCAATTTAGGCGCTAATTATTTATCTTAATAGAGTTTAAATAAATTGGAAGTTAAAAGAAAACAGAAAAGAAATAAAATTAAAAACAAAAACAAAAACAAAAAAAAGAAAAAGAAACCCCCTCCCCCCCACTAGGCCACGGCCCAGCAGGCCATCGGGCCACCAGGCCAGCCCAGCCGCACCCCACACCCTCCCCCTTATCCACCCCACTGGGGGAAAAACCCTATCCACTCCCCCCACGAACCCCACTCTCTCCCTCGTCTCCCCCCCACTCGCCTGGATCTGGATCGGGGAGGACCCCATCCCGCGCCGCCTCGCTCCCCTGACGCCGGCGCCCATCCCCGACGCCGCCCCGTAGCCTGCTCCGTCTCGCCTGCCGCACAGACGCCCGCCCCTCGACCCGAGCTGGATCGGGGGCTCGACCCCACGGCGCCCCGAGCCTCGAAGCCGCGTCGTCGCCGCTCCCTGCCACCTCGTCTCGACGTCGCCCCGCTGCCTCATCCTCATCACTACGCCGTCCTTGACCTCCTCCTCAACCGCGGCTCCTCCGAGCCTCGCCGGCGTTCCCCTGCAACGGGGGTGAGCCGCCGTCCATCCTCCTCTTCCCCCTCGGCCCCGATGCGTCCACCACACCCCGCGCATCACCCCGGCGTGGCCACGCGGCGGTCGCGCCCGTATAGCGCCGGCCACGGCCGACGCGCGCGCCCGCGAACCGCGGCCCTTCTTGGCGCCCTCACTACGCCCGCGCCCAGCCTCTGTCCCGCGACCGTGCGCCTGTCGGAGCTCTGCCGCTCGGGCCGCCCCTACAACCGCCTCAATCCGCGCTCTCTAACCTTGCCGCCACCGTTACTCACCGCCGCAGCCGCCCCCCTTTGCTCCACCTACCGCGGCCGTAGCCCGCGCTGGCTGCGCCCGCTCCGGCCATGGCTTCGCCGTGGGCACCGGCCCCTGCTCCGGCCCCTGCCGGGTCCGCCCGCACTTGGGCGTGCGCCTGCCCGGGCCGCGTCCTGCGCCCGTTAGCGCCCGCACGCCCGCGCCCGTAATCCGATGCCCGCTAAGGACCCCCTGTGCATATGACAAGTGGGGCCCGCCCCTGAGAACGTTTATATATAAAAAAGGAAGAATTAATAAAATAAAATAAAATATATAAATAAATTATAATAATAAAAATAACTAATTAATTAACTTAATTAATTTTGATTAATTAAACTAAACAACTAATTAAACTAATTAAACATTAGTTACCTAATTAACCTAATTAGCTAATTAAGTAGTCAATGACAGTGGGGCCCACCCCTAATTAATCCTGATTAGGTTAATTAATATGTTTAATTAAAATGTGTCACTGACCAGTGGGACCCACTGGTCAGGTTACCAGTGAACCCGTGTTGACTGCTGATGTCAGCATGACATCATGCTGATGTCATAAATCCAGTTTCGAATTGAATTAATTCTGTTAATTCTAAAAATGATTTTAAACTTTGAAAATTAATATAAAATAAACCGTACCTCGGATGAAAATACTTTGTACATGAAAGTTGCTTAGAACGATGAGACGAATCCGAATACGCAGCCCGTTCGTCAGCCACATGTCCCTAGCATAGCAAACGTGCAACATTTCACCTCCAGTTCATCTGTTCGAAAACGCGAAACGCCGGGGATACTTTCCCGGATGTTTCCCCCCTTCGTCGGTATCACCTACTACCGCGTTAGGGCACACCTAGCACCGCATATTGCCATGTTACGCTTTGTGATGCTTTGATTGCTCTGTTATTTATTGTGTTCCCCCTCCGTTACTTCTTTCCGGTAGACCCCGAGACTGCCGGTGACCCCCAGTTCGACTACGGAGTTGACGACCCCTCCTTCTTGCCAGAGCAACCAGGCAAGCCCCCCCCCCTTGATCACCAGATATCGCATGTTCCTTCTCTATACTGCTTGCATTAGAGTAGTGTAGCATGTTACTGCTTTCGGTTAATCCTATACTGATGCATAGCCTGTCATTGTTGCTACAGTTGTTACCCTTACCTGTTATCCTACTGCTTAGTATAGGATGCTAGTGTTCCATCAGTGGCCCTACACTCTTGTCCGCCTGCCATGCTATACTACTGGGCCGTGATCACTTCGGGAGGTGATCACGGGTATATACTATATACTTTTTATACATGACACATGTGGTGACTAAAGTCGGGTCGGCTCGTTGAGTACCCGCAAGTGATTCTGATGAGGGGGCTGAAAGGACAGGTGGCTCCATCCCGGTAGAGGTGGGCCTGGGTTCCTGACGGCCCCCGACTGTTACTTTGTGGCGGAGCGACAGGGCAAGTGGAGACCACCTAGGAGAGAGGTGGGCCTGGCCCTGGTCGGCGTTTACGGATACTTAACACGCTTAACGAGATCTTGGTATTTGATCTGAGTCTGGCCATTTGGTCTATACGCACTAACCAACTACGCGGGAACAGTTATGGGCACTCGACGTCGTGGTATCAGCCGAAGCTCTTTTTGACGTCAGCGACAGAGCGGCGCGCGCCGGATTGGACTGGAACGCCTGCTAGGCTAGGTCTGCTTCCGGCCGCCCTCGCAACGTGCAGGTGTGCAATGGGCGATGGGCCCAGACCCCTGCGTGCATAGGATTTAGACCGGCGTGCTGGCCTCTCTGTTGAGCCTAGGTGGGGCTGCGACGTGTTGATCTTCCGAGGCCGGGCATGACCCAGGAAAGTGTGTCCGGCCAAATGGGATCAAGCGTGTTGGGTTATGTGGTGCACCCCTGCAGGGAAGTTTATCTATTCGAATAGTCGTGTCCCTCGGTAAAAGGACGACCCGGAGTTGTACCTTGACCTTATGATAACTAGAAATGGATACTTAATAAAACACACCCTTCCAAGTGCCAGATATAACCCGGTGATCGCTCTCTAACAGGGCGACGAGGAGGGGGTCGCCGGGTAGGATTATGCTATGCGATGCTACTTGGTGAACTTACCATCTACTCTCTTCGACATGCTGCAAGATGGAGGTGGCCAGAAGCGTAGTCTTTAATAGGATTAGCTATCCCCCCTTATTCTGGCATTCTGCAGTTCAGTCCACCGATATGGCCCTTTACACATATACCCATGCATATGTAGTGTAGATCCTTGCTTGCGAGTACTTTGGATGAGTACTCACGGTTGCTTTTCTCCCTCTTTTCCCCTTTCTATACCTGGTTGTCGCAACCAGATGCTGGAGTCCAGGAGCTAGAGATCCCGAGGATGATTCTACATGGAGTTCGGCTTCGTGGAGTAGTTAGGAGGTCCCAGGCAGGAGGCCTTGCCTTTTCGATCGTTGCTACTTTTGTGCTAGCCTTCTTAAGGCAATCTTGTTTAACTTATGTCTATACTCAGATATTGTTGCTTCCGCTGACTCGTCTATGATCGAGCACTTGTATTCGAGCCCTCGAGGCCCCTGGCTTGTAATATAAAGCTTGTTTTATTTTAAATATGTGTCTAGAGTTGTGTTGTGATATCTTCCCGTGAGTCCTCGATTTTGATCGTACACAATTGCGTGTATGATTAGTGTACGGTCAAATCGGGGGCATCACAAGTTGGTATCAGAGCCGACTTCCTGTAGGAATCCCCCTTTCCAACTCCTTGGCCGAAATCGAGTCTAGTCATTGAAAAACTTTTACTAACATGGCTGTGTGGCTTACGGGCCCACGTCGCCATTGGGTGGTACTAGGATCTTTTACTCCTTGTCTATACTCTGGGACTCTGATCTCTCTTCTATTCGGGTTAAATGAATTTTGCTAAATCTAACATTAGGATCTCGTTATCACTTTCACCCGGAGAGCCCCTTATTACTGATGATCGTCTGCTGCACGTGAAGACCCTGAAGATACTCTGCGCTGTTAACCCGAGAACTTGTGTTCATCGCTTTTGCAATTCCCTTTCATCGATAAACTCCTATGGATAACCACGTATACTCGCCATTTATACAATGTTTCCCAGTTGATCTTGTTATTACAAGATACCCCGAAATTCTCTCTGTTGTTCCGAGAATCCTTTGAGCTTACTGCCTTGCTGTTCTTTGTCACCTGAATACCCCTACGGATAATTCTCGCACTTATCGAGTATCCGCTCATCCCCAGTTGATTCAAGTATTTCACAAAAGTGTTCAAAATGCCATTCGATCTTCCGAAAATCCTCAGGAGCCTTTTGCTCTTGAAATTCTTGCTTACTTGCATTATGATTAATCTTAAGTCTCGTAATCTTATTGGCATCTTTTGTCATTATCATTTTGAGTCCGTTGATTCAATCTGTTGCGAATGCTCGCAATCCTCAATCAGAGCCTAGAATTCATCCTTCCGGCTCAGACGTCATTTGAAACGTGAGCTGGTTCTTGCCAATCAAATTGTCGTCGATTTTGCCCCTATGTCTATTGAACTTATCCATCCTTGATCAGAGCGTCTGTTTCTGATCCTTCGCTTTGTAAATCATAATTCCTTTGCAATTGAGCTCTAAGTTACTTAGTTGTTTCTATAATCCAAGGTCTTTGCATTGATTCTACCTCTGGTTGTGTGCCGATACTCACATCAGATCCTTTATGGACAATTAGAACCTTGTTGGATTTTATCCGACAACGTCCTTCATATTCAATCACATTGGAAGTTCTTTCCCTGATACATAATGCCTTTAGTAAATTGTATCCTCTCGTTTTGTTACCCATGCTCTACTATCGAGCTTGAGTTATTTACCCCTGAAGCTTGTGGTATATGTTTCCACGATGCCCCGATGGGTTGAACCTATGCCTTTCATAGTATGTGTGAACTCGAAAGTTTTCATGAGTCATACTCTTCTGGTATTTTGCCAGATAAAAATTTTCAACACTGCAACTTCATCAAACGCGAGAAGTGAATGAAAGGGTATGCATTGGAGAAGTGGGAGTCGACCTTGAACTTTGTGTTCATGCCCATGGACACGATGTAGATCCTATCATAGAAGCTTCTTGTAATAATAACTATTTCCTTGATATGATATCGTCTAGTATCTGTGTATTGATCCTTTTGCAATCGTGGTTCCGACCATGTTCTCCTTTAAATACCATTTCTCGTACAAGTTTAAGCACTTGTCTTCTGTAGAGCAATACCCCAGTCCAACCTCTACTTTGGTTTGTCGTCGAGTATTACCCCCTGGTATCTCGAGATTATCACGGAACTGCATAACTTCTTATGAGTTCTCCATCAAGTATTACATTCTCATTGATTCCAATTTTTGACGGGCTCCGAGTTATTAAACACTCAAGGACATCGATAACTGAATCGAGTCCGCATCACGATTAAACAACTCTTAGTAATCTCCTTTGCTTACGAGTTCGTACTCGATCATGTCATCCCTATCCTGCTCGGCTATGTCATTATCGTGCCGATTTTAACTGTGCTACCTGGACCTTCCCAGCGCACAAATTTCGATAGTGAGCTAATCTAGCGTCAATCTTCCTCATCATATCACTTCTCCTTGAACAGCAAACTTGATTTCGAGTTTGTGTCCTACCCATGGTTCCAATAACCTTTCGCTTTCATCATTCCTTTGACTTGATGTCATCGTCGATCAATTACATCTTCTTGAAAACCTCTCGACAAATTTGTCGTGATCATTGTCAACAATTTGACTTCTTCCAAGTTGTGTGTCGAAATTCAGGATGAGAAATACCATCCTTGCCCCTCGATGAATTGTGTTATCATCAACAACATTCTTGCTTGCCCCCAACACAAACTTGTTCATATTTTGTGTTGTATCTTGAGATCCTTGCTATCCAGCCTTAGTTCTTCTTTACCTTGGAGTATTACCATCTTTTATGTCAGGAATGTCTTGAGATTACTCCACCTCTTAAGAATTCTTGGTATAGTGATGCTTCTCCCCATCATCATTCTTTCTTGGTCCCTGTGTTGGTTCTAACCGGGGTACCAACAAGTGCACGGTGCTGTTTGGATTCTGCTCTTCTAGCAACCCTATTGCTTTGAAATTAATGATCGATAATTCATTCTTAGCCTATCGGTTATTGAATCACCAGTCTAAACATTGATCGTGCAACCCAGCCCATATTTCGGGCGCACATTTCAACCAATGTTTGATTGTGTATATTTTCCTCGAGCATACATCCTTATATCATTTGATCTGACGAATGTTATCTCCTTGTCACATAATTGTGGAAATCCATCTTTTGGGAATCTCGATGAATTGTCCTTAGCCCATCAGCCACCTCATCATCCTCTCCTTGGTTTAATGATGAACCCTTGTTTCAGAGCCTTGCTTCTGGACGCCATTTCCCGAGAATCTTGCAACGTCAATTCGTCAATTGGTGTTGCACCTTTTCTTTTCAAGCATCCTGAGTCTGAGGTATCCTGACACCAATCAGATCTGAATCTTGGTCAGATATGATGGTTGGATCATATTCCCAAGAGTTATAACATTTTGTCGTTATATGGCCCATTAAGGTGATGTCATGCCTAGCACACCTGGCCGGAGGACCTATTATTATAGTTTCCTCTTTAGCAAGGTTAACCATTCTTCCATGAGGAAATTGTAAGACTTATTCTATAAGTTGTTCCTAATAAGTCCTTTGTGTATCTAGAGTCTGACCTTTGCCTGATGATCATGTCAATGCTATCTCGAAGCATGTATGTGGTACTCCGATTTTCAATAAGAACATCTGAAGCACCATGCTGAATTTTCTTTATCAAATTATCCAAACACCGTTGTATGGGTAATGTCATGAAATTTCTCCCCCCTTTCCTAAATGGTTTTCCACATTATATCATGTCGTGGATATTATGCTCTGTTTGTCCTTGGGAAGGATATACCCCTGAATAATGTGTTTAAACGCATTTTCCTTTCCATTGTTCTATTTAATCTGATGATCACCTTTTCCTTTGCATTGTTTTGTTTAACCTTTGTGGTGATTTATATGATCTAAGTAGTAATAAGTCACTGCTTTTGTAAGCACCTCGGTGTACAACTCTGTCAGTAAGAACCTGTTACTATTCTTGATGACATTCCGGTATCCACCGATGGACGAGAACTTTGCCTAATGGTCCGCCTCGTTCAACGAGCAGGAAAAGGGTTCTCTTCGTCCCTCGCCCTTGGTACCGATGTTGTAGCCGACATAATTGACAGGCTACCCTCTGAAATGCCTTGTTATCATGACTGTGCAAAATACCACCGCCCTTCCTACCGTTAACTCACATGGTGGGCCCATAACCCACAGTTCCACAGGATCGAAACCTGACTCTTCTGTATATCCCTATCTCCAAAGTTATTCCTCGTGCTTGACTTCGTTTGTAATTCACGGGGTCACCTCCCTAGTAATCTATTCTGGTATCAGACACAATACTTATTCTCGTTGCTCTCGAACCCTTTCACCTTCTGATTAGGCATCGAACGATTGCCTATCCATTTGAAACTTCTCATGGTACCTTCTTACTTTGCTCTCGATATCTTCTTAAGTTACAATTCGAGAGATACTTATGCTTCTTCCCCTGAGTTAACCGTCTGATGCTCGATCTTGTTAGAATCCGTCCTTATAGAGTTTTCCCTTCTTACCCTTTCGTAAGTACGATGAAGAACCTGAAGAAAGGATGCCTACTTCATCATGATGACCTGAAGCAGAGAAATGAAGACATCAACGTAATGGATCGACCGCTTCGAAAAGAACAACCAAGATCGAGAAGTTTCGTTAGAATTTCGTAACCAGATCTCCCCCCTTACACACCCCTTAAATCTCGGGACGAGATTTCTTGTAGTGGAGGAGAATTGTGACGCCCGGATAATTAAGCTACAGTAATCCTACGTTAACGATGCCACGTCATCTCGATTACTGTTGCTAATCTCGCGTTAGTTCAGAACTGATTCAAATTCAAATTTGAATTTAAGTCAAACAATAAAAGTTTCCAAACATTAAAACTAAAATGCTCTAAACATGTCAAATAATTCATGAGTAATAATGGTGTAGAAACCACATACATGAAACATGATTAAATGCTCAAAAGTAATTAACACGGTAGCTAAAACAGTTAAGTAAATGACTTTTGTATTTTATAAAATCCTAAACTGTTTTATTTGGAAGCCAAGCCTTTTTAGGGCAGAGGCTTAATTTACAACACCAATTTAGGCGCTAATTATTTATCTTAATAGAGTTTAAATAAATTGGAAGTTAAAAGAAAATAGAAAATAAATAAAATTAAAAACAAAAAAAGAAAAAGAAACCCCTCCCCCCCACTAGGCCACGGCCCAGCAGGCCATCGGGCCGCCGGGCCAGCCCAGCCGCACCCCACACCCTCCCCCTTATCCACCCCACTGGGGGAAAAACCCTATCCACTCCCCCCACGAACCCCACTCTCTCCCTCGTCTCCCCTCCCCCACTCGCCTGGATCTGGATCGGGGAGGACCCCATCCCGCGCCGCCTCGTGCCCCTGACGCCGGCGCCCATCCCCGACGCCGCCCCGTAGCCTGCTCCGTCTCGCATGCCGCACAGACGCCCGCCCCTCGACCCGAGCTGGATCGGGGGCTCGACCCCGCGGCGCCCTGAGCCTCGAAGCCGCATTGTCGCCGCTCCCTGCCACCTCGTCCCGACGTCGCCCCGCTGCCTCGTCCTCATCACTACGCCGTCCTCGACCTCCTCCTCAACCGCGGCTCCTCCGAGCCTCGCCGGCGTTCCCCTGCAACGGGGGTGAGCCGCCGTCCATCCTCCTCTTCCCCCTCTGCCCTGATGCGTCCTCCACACCCCGCGCCTCACCCCGCCGTGGCCACGCGCCGGTCGCGCCCGTGTAGCGCCGGCCACGTCCGACGCGCGCGCCCGCGAACCGCGGCCCTTCTTGGCGCCCTCACTGCGCCCGCGCCCAGCCTCTGTCCCGCGACCGTGCGCCCGCCGGAGCTCTGTCGCTCGGGCCGCCCCTCCAACCGCCTCCCTCCGCGCTCTCCAACCTTGCCGCCACCGTTACTCACCGCCGCAGCCGCCCCCCTTTGCTCCACCTACCGCGGCCGTAGCCCGCGCTGGCTGCGCCCGCTCCGGCCATGGCTTCGCCGTGGGCACCGACCCCTGCTCCGGCCCCTGCCGGGTCCGCCCGCACTTGGGCGTGCGCCTGCCCGGGTCGCGTCCTGCGCCCGTTAGCGCCCGCACGCCCGCGCCCGTAATCCGATGCCCGCTAAGGACCCCCTGTGCATATGACAAGTGGGGCCCGCCCCTGAGAACGTTTATATATAAAAAAGGAAGAATTAATAAAATAAAATAAAATATATAAATAAATTATAATAATAAAAATAATTAATTAATTAACTTAATTAATTTTGATTAATTAACTAAACAACTAATTAAACTAATTAAACATTAGTTACCTAATTAACCTAATTAGCTAATTAAGTAGTCAATGACAGTGGGGCCCACCCCTAATTAATCCTGATTAGGATAATTAATATGTTTTATTAAAATGTGTCACTGACCAGTGGGACCCACTGGTCAGGTTGACCAGTGAACCTGTGTTGACTGCTGACGTCAGCATGACATCATGCTGATGTCATAAATCCAGTTTCGAATTAAATTAATTCTGTTAATTCTAAAAATGATTTTAAACTTTGAAAATTAATATAAAATAAACCGTACCTCGGATGAAAATACTTTGTACATGAAAGTTGCTCAGAACGACGAGACGAATCCGAATACGCAGCCCGTTCGTCAGCCACATGTCCCTAGCATAGCAAACGTGCAACATTTCACCTCCGGTTCATCTGTCCGAAAACGCGAAACGCCGGGGATACTTTCCCGGATGTTTCCCCCCTTCGTCGGTATCACCTACTACCGTGATAGGGCACACCTAGCACTGTGTATTGCCATGTTACGCTTTGTGATGCTTTGATTGCTCTGTTATTTATTGTGTTCCCCCTCTGTTACTTCTTTCCGGTAGACCCCGAGACTGCTGGCGACCCCCAGTTCGACTATGGAGTTGACGACCCCTCCTTCTTGCCAGAGCAACCAGGCAAGCCCCCCCCCTTGATCACTAGATATCGCCTATTCCTTCTCTATACTGCTTGCATTAGAGTAGTGTAGCATGTTACTGCTTTCGGTTAATCCTATACTGATGCATAGCATGTCATTGTTCCTACAGTTGTTACCCTTACCTGCTATCCTACTGCTTAGTATAGGATGCTAGTGTTCCATCAGTGGCCCTACACCCTTGTCCGCCTGCCATGCTATACTACTGGGCCGTGATCACTTCGGGAGGTGATCACGGGTATATACTATATACTTTTTATACATGACACATGTGGTGACTAAAGTCGGGTCGGCTCGTTGAGTACCCGCAAGTGATTCTGATGAGGGGGCTGAAAGGACAGGTGGTTCCATCCCGGTAGAGGTGGGCCTGGGTTCCTGACGGCCCCCGACTGTTACTTTGTGGTGGAGCGACAGGGCAGATGGAGACCACATAGGAGAGAGGTGGGCCTGGCCCTGGTCGGTGTTCGCGGATACTTAACACGCTTAACGAGATCTTGGTATTTGATCTGAGTCTGGCCATTTGGTCTATACGCACTAACCAACTACGCGGGAACAGTTATGGGCACTCGACGTCGTGGTATCAGCCGAAGCTCTTTTTGATGTCAGCGACGGAGCGGCGCGCGCCGGATTGGACTGGAACGCCTGCTAGGCTAGGTCTGCTTCTGGCCGCCCTCGCAACGTGCAGGTGTGAATTGGCGATGGGCCCAGACCCCTGCGTGCATAGGATTTAGACCGGTGTGCTGACCTCTCTGTTGAGCCTAGGTGGGGCTGCGACGTGTTGATCTTCCGAGGCCGGGCATGACCCAGGAAAGTGTGTCCGGCCAAATGGGATCAAGCGTGTTGGGTTATGTGGTGCACCCCTGCAGGGAAGTTTATCTATTCGAATAGCCGTGTCCCTCGGTAAAAGGACGACCCGGAGTTGTACCTTGACCTTATGACAACTAGAACTGGATACTTAATAAAACACACCCTTCCAAGTGCCAGATATAACCCGGTGATCGCTCTCTAACAGGGCGACGAGGAGGGGATCGCCGGGTAGGATTATGCTATGCGATGCTACTTGGTGAACTTACCATCTACTCTCTTCTACATGCTGCAAGATGGAGGTGGCCAGAAGCGTAGTCTTCGACAGGATTAGCTAGCCCCCCTTATTCTGGCATTCTGCAGTTCAGTCCACCGATATGGCCCTTTACACATATACCCATGCATATGTAGTGTAGATCCTTGCTTGCGAGTACTTTGGATGAGTACTCACGGTTGCTTTTCTCCCTCTTTTCCCCTTTCTATACCTGGTTGTCGCAACCAGATGCTGGAGTCCAGGAGCTAGAGATCCCGAGGATGATTCTACATGGAGTTCGGCTTCGAGGACTAGTTAGGAGGTCCCAGGCAGGAGGCCTTGCCTTTTCGATCGTTGCTACTTTTGTGCTAGCCTTCTTAAGGCAATCTTGTTTAACTTATGTGTGTACTCAAATATTGTTGCTTCCGCTGACTCGTCTATGATCGAGCACTTGTATTCGAGCCCTCGAGGCCCCTGGCTTGCAATATAAAGCTTGTTTTATTTTAAATTTGTGTCTAGAGTTGTGTTGTGATATCTTCCCATGAGTCCTCGATCTTGATCGTACACAATTGCGTGCATGATTAGTGTACGGTCAAATCGGGGGCGTCACATAAGCGATCTGGGGCAGGTATTTGTATGTTGATGGGCCTTTTATGGGCTTTCTTAGAGACTGCAAAAATAATTGGGTCAAAATAAATCAACATTATGGGAATTAAATACAGGACCTCCTGTCTAGGTCTTCGATGTAACAAGCAACGACCTATGTGCCTTTCACATTTACTAATCCCAACTCGCTCTAAATATACGAGTGGCAGTCATCATGTTTAGGGCGAGCTAATTAAGCGAATGAGCTAATAAATGAAGGATCATGGGCTTAAATAGAATATTTAAATGGATGTGGCTAATTAAAGAAAGGATTATGGGTAAACCGATGAAATAACTAAAAGAAAGATTGTGATCTTAATAAATTCTACATGAAGGATTTGAGGTAAAAAGGTAGAATAATTAAAAGGAATGATCTGTAGGCTTCAATGTGTTGGGGCTACTAAATTAGAAAACAAAGGATTTGATTCCCGACTAAAATGGATGAGGACGTCATGGTAATTAATGAAAGAATTATACTTAAATGCCATTAAAAAGGATTATACTTAAATGGAATCCGTGGGAAATTAAGCCCGACAAAGAAAATATGAACATGGCTAAATTGCAACGTATTTTTTATGTTCATTTTGTAGAAGGATGCTGCGTTGCAGCATGTTCGATCCGGTGCTGTGGGACATTATGCTTGCACAAAACATCATTTTTCCCGTTGCAACGCACGAGCATATGTGCTAGTTGTGTGCATAAGATGTTAGAATTTATTGCACAAACTCACATGGTAGCATATGTAGCTCAAAAGATAGGAAAGTAGGACAAGCATACATGAAACAAACATAACAACAACCCATAGCAACAACAACTCATAGCCACAAGGATAACAACATAGTCTCATACGATTAAGTACCTTATGTAGCATACATAGAGTTTGGATAATAGCGAACACAAATAGCACCATATAGCATGACCCAACTAAGATACTACTTCTCCCCCTTTGACAACAACATGCAAAAAGGGGCGAAGAACTAGAAGAACTCCAGAGAAATCACTCCTGGCGGATGTCATCATCATCAGCGATGCCCTCAAAGAACTAGGCGTACTCGTCACGAGACGGGAATCCGAAGGTGGAAGAAGACGGTGCCGCGGGAATAAGATCATCATCACTCACGGGACTCCCACGGTCGCGAAGGCGCTGCTTGAGCTGGTTCTTGGAGATGATGAGGCGCTTCTGAACATCATGGTTTTGCTGACAGTTAAAAGTGATAGCCTTCATAATAGTATACTGAGCCTTGCCCAAGAATGAGGCAAGACGTCCACGAGGCGCGGTCGAGGAGGAAGGCACGGAGGAACCCGTGGGTAGAGACCCACCAGCAGGCTTCCTAGGCTGATGAGGTGCAGCAGATGGTGCAGGAGCTACCATGCGCATATGAGTAGGAGGTTTCCAAATGGAATGCACAACGGTCTTAGAAACCTCAAAGGGAGCAGTGTGATCAATCAGTGCCTAAATGAATGGAGCATGAGGAAATGTGCACGTCTGAAGAAAGCTGGAGAGACGGATCTCATGCCAAATGTAGTGAGCTGTGTCTAGAGGCTCGGTAGGTGTGTCATGCATACGAACCATCAAATCAATGCAATAGTTGCGAGCCCTTGAGCGATCTCCCTTCTTAGGATAGAGAGTGTGAAGCACACACTGATAGAGAATGTAGTAAGGAGACCGGAAGATGGATACCTCATTGGGTGGATATTCACGTTCCTTTAGAGTGAGCTGAGTGATAGGCTTAAGAAGAGACATGCAAGCATCAATCCCTTTGGGCTTATACTGTGGATCCATACTGTGGATGTGATGTCCAACACCGAAGAAGCCCAAAATCTGAACAAAACGGTCATAGGTGATGCTCAGCATAGTGTCATCAGTCATCCATGTGAGAGTGTTATTTGGGCCAAAGAAGCAGGTGGCATAGAACTGAAGGATGGCAGCTTCATTCCAATCACACTTGAAGGTCATTGCCTGACCTAGAGTCATATCATCAATGATCTTGACCGTGTTGTCAGGGAAGATGTCAGGATGATCACGCATGAATTGAAGATCCAG
Source organism: Triticum aestivum (assembly GCF_018294505.1). Lineage (NCBI taxonomy): Eukaryota > Viridiplantae > Streptophyta > Magnoliopsida > Poales > Poaceae > Triticum > Triticum aestivum. Next base: position 81,577,709 of record NC_057805.1, read on the forward strand.
GTATTTATGAGGAGCAAGTCCACAACCATGGACGAAGCTAGAGTAGAGATCCTACTGCATGCGAGTACGGAAACGAGGATCCTCGGCATCAGCCACCATCTCATATGGGTTGGTATCCCGTCGGAACTCAAGATATGGACCAGCTCCCACGGTTGTGAAGTCGTGTGTGGGGAGGTCCCCGCTGAAAGGAAGCTCCATGGAGATGCGACGACCATGGACAAATGCCATCGAAGCTCCACGTACCTGAGGCACGGGAGCCTTTCGAGTGCCTGGTTTTGACTGACCAACAGAGCATCTAGGGGCAATGTCTTCCTCTTCCTCCCCAACATAGTCCTCGTCATCCGGATTAGAGGTCGACGGACTTGGTGATGGTGCCCGACGCTTCTTCTTAGGACCGGTAGTGGTCTTCTTCTTCTTAGGTCGAGCATGTTCACCGTAGTCGGTGGAACCTTGCCGGCGATCGACTGAAACGGATACACGATAGGGGTACCGATGAGAAGGAGTCAAAAAGGTATGAACATGGATAAAGCAAATTAAACAGTGAGGATGTGAACATTTTCAAACATGACCATAGGACAAGTCCAAGTGGTAGATCAAAATATTAACATGCCCATGGTTAAGTTGTTTAGCCAAGTACATAAAGAGAATTTTAGGCTAGGCAAGTGACATCAAATCTCTCTCTCTCTCTCTCTCTCTCTCTCTCTATATATATATATATATATATATATATATATATATATATATATATATATATATATATATATATATATATATATATATATATATATATATACTAAGCCAAGAGCGCATTATGGGTTATCGTACGCTCCGGCTGCCCGACCCAGTCTCCCAACTGCCCTAATTAGCCTGCTCTGCGCGCCTCTTGCCGGCTGGAAATTCACCGTAATAAACTAATGGAACACAGTAATAGACCCTAATCATTACGGCTCTCCACTGTCGGATGGTAAAATTTGCTATGCCTTCATCGTAATAAACTAATGGAACACAGTGATGGACCCTAATCATTACGGCTCTGTTCGTGAAATTGTAGTAACGAGTTGCAATTTGTGATGGGAACATAGTAATCAGGTTATTAATTCTTCCGCCGATTTTTCCCAAAAAATAGTAACCCAAAGTAGGTCAGTCGCAAACTTAAAATATTGTATGTTTATTTTAGGCATCTTTAATTCCCACTAGTACGTGATTTTCCATCATACCACATCGTAATGCAATTACTAGCACCTACTGTAGCTAGTAGCACTCACGTAAAGAGTGGCAACACTGTTACCACAAGTATATTTTCTGTTTAAATAAAATAAAACTAATATTCATTGTCAGCCTTTAGTACATGGTAATTGTATTTCTGACACGTGGTAAACCAATTACTAGAGGAACCACTCACCGGTGCTTACCTTTTCCAAGCATTGACTAGAACCCACCTCTTGTTATTTGTACATTCTTTTAACATAGTAAACCAATTACTATGTGTTCACCTTATTTTACAACCAGAGGATCGCTGAGTGCTGCACGGCCTTGTAAGGCTGGTCATAGTGGGAGTAACATAGGTACTAACATAGATGTCGAGAGAAGTGCATATTTCAACCCCGAATTCTTGCCCTAGTCTAATTTACAACCCCGAACTTCAATACCGTCTAAATTACAACCCCCAAGTCTCAAAACCGGTCAGGATTCAACCCTCCCCTCCCTGTTGACCGGTTTTGACCTAGGGTGACCAGTTTTGACTGGTCAATGGGTCCAATCAGCATGCCATGTCAGATGTTTTTCTCAAAATTTCAAGAAAAAGTAAATAAAAATATGTATGATCAGGAAAAAATCAAGAAAAATATAGAAAAAGCAAAATTCTGAAAAACTTGTTTGCGAAAAAAGCTAGGGAAAATAAAAAAATGATTTTTTTTGTTTTTTCTGGAATATTTTTTTCGGGAATTTGAGTTTTTGGTTTTTTTGGAAATTTGTTTTTTATTTTCCCTGTTTTTCGGAAATTTGATTTCTTATTTCTTTTCCTGCATTTTGTTCGATTTTACAAAACTTTTCGTTGCAAATTTTGCATTTTTTGCTGACGTGGCATGCTGACTGGACCTATTGACTGGTCAAAACTGGTCAACCAGGTCAAAACCGGTCAACAGAGGGCGGAGCATGGGCACACAAGTAAAAATACACCCTACTAATCCAAGTGATATTCAATCCACCCTTGTCCCAAGCATGCATACTTATAGACAACTTGAAATGTCAGATCTTTCAGAACTACGAATATATGATCGATTACTACAGAACAAAAAAATGAACCAAGTAAAGCCAATTGTCTTTTGGTAAAAAATATATGAGAACTACAGAACTCATTGCATGTACACTTTCGTGAGTAATAGTTCCTTCATAAGTCAATGAACCTGGTAATCAGGAGACAACTTACTAAATATTTACGTATCTTGATACAATAAAATGCAAGCACCTCATTCGTAAAATAAGGATGTAGAACCTCTAGAAGGGAAAGCGGGATACTCCACTTGGCTGAATGTGGGAGGAATATAACATTTTGAAATGCACCTGAGTTCTTAGGGCATCGTTCATTTGATTCGTACTCACTTGAGGGTTCCAGCGTATATATATAGACATATGTATGGACACACCAACGAAGTATTGTATTCTCACTTGAATTTTGGTTGCTCCAAACACTTGTTAAGAATCAACTACCCTGCACCATATATGAAATCAATAAGTACACATGACACAAAGTATCTGACATAATAGTTTTTTAGTTACAGAAGTAAAAAAATCAGCCTGCATCTTAAATACAAAAATGATATCTGAATTATCGTTCTAAGTGTCACTCTCAGCTATCAATACGAACAGATTGAAAAAAGATACAGAGATAATATGTCACAGTAGACGCCTTTGGTACAAGTTACTAATCTATTTCTTCATTTCCTTTGTGGTGGTGGCGCTAGTTCTAGGTGTGACCTGTACAACTGATGTGTTAATATGGCACCAATAAAACATGTTGAGACACATGCACAGTTCAAATTCAAACATTGCTTCTATCTAACCCAGATATCAATGACCACACCTATTTTTGTAGGAAGGCTACTTCTTTAGCATGTGATAGACCTTTTTATAAAAGTTCCCTAATAATTGCTTCCCAAATACGTTGGCCTTTGAAGAAGAAAGGGGTGCCTTCCTGCATTGATCACAGAGGATCATCACTCAGGATATCAGATATCTGCTAAGGAACTGAACTGTATGAAGTAGGAATTGACAAGCAAGTTACAGAAGGTTCTGCCAACATGAAATTCGTCTTCGACGTTTCCAGAAAATGACACACCATCACAGTATCTTCACTTTAGTTGTAAAAATCTGCAAGTTTAAATGACTATTTCTCAGCAGATTTCAAAGTGTAGTGCCTTTATGATATCACTACAGAGACTGAATCAGAAAGATCACTCCCACATAAAAAAAGATTCCTAAAATCCACCCAGAACAGCAAGATATTATTCTATCTCAAACAAAATTGAACAATAGGTCTATAGCTCACTATTACAATAAACTCGACTACCATACAAAATAACACGCTACAACAAATTTTGTGACAGAAGCTAGAAAGTAGAAATCTTGCAGCTTCAAAGCTCTGGCGGTTGTTGGCTTGGAGCTCCTGAACCTGCTTTTCGCAAACAGTGCAGGTCAAATCTCAGCCTCTTGTTGTAGTCACAGTACGACCTCCCCTGAAATCCTCCTCACGGCCACCATCTCCAAACCTTCATGGGCCAGAGAAGAAGATAATAAAACATGCCAAACAGATTGACAAAAGTGTCATAACAAGTATATATTTTTAATTGCAGTAGAAATATTGAGCCTAGGAGTATCTATTTTTTGTTTCGTTGTGTGTTGCATTTGCACCTGCACAAAAATTGATCACTACATTCTTCCAAATCTAGAATGTCCAGTATTTGCCAATCTGGCTCGTTACAATCATCATACAGGGAAGCTCAGCATTGAGAAAAGAAGATACAAAAAAGAAAAAAAGAGGAATAGACAAGGAAGAAATTATTGCTATATTTTTGCTAGAAGATAACCCAGCCTATATGACTACATTGATCTAGGCAAAGATCTTTACCCAAGATCCTTCTCTCTAATTATCAAATATTCATGCTTGGAGTTAAAACCAAACAAACTTGCATCTTGATCTGCCTAGACTTTTTTACTTATAACACCGACCGTACACTGCAATTTATCCACAGTGCAAACTGAAAGACATGCAGTCCTTGTTCCAGAACTGAAGAGATATGCATGCATATCATGGTACTGAAAGATGATAGAGTTGTGATATGTGATATATAGCAAAGCTTGCAACGTGGAAAATCAGAACACAAAATTCGAATTGATCTAGTGAGCAAATGATGCTTACACAATCTGAATCCGCTGCTGCCGATGCGGGGCGGGCTAACTGCGGTAGAAGGTGCAGCCCCTGCTGAACTGGAACGACAGCCCCTTCCACTATGCACCCATTGCACAGATCACAATCATACCCTGCTCCACCAGCTCGAGCATTCGAATTTCCAGAACAAGAACGGCCTAGCTAGGTGAAGAAGGATTTAATTTGCGTACCAAGGTGCCAGGTGTCGTGGTCGTAGATGTCGTCGATGACGAAGTGGAGATGAGGGCTGACATGCCCATGAAGTCGGCGAAGAAGGCCACCAAGCACAAAATGCTAGAGTCCAGAAATACAGGCAGATTAATTCTACTAAAGTTTTAAGATATTGAAATCTTTATGGTTTGATAACATGTGAATAGAAATTTAGAAAAAATAGTCGCAAGTCATACAACAGACAAATAAATTTGCCCAAGAACTGACCCTCCATGTTCGGAGAGAACAATCACAGCTACATGGAAGATTTCAACATGTTTAATTGAAAAACTTTGAACATATTAACATCCTCCAAAGTCTGAATCTCTCCACCTTCCACTCTATGGGCATCGTCTTCCATGCGATAAATGTAACTACTTCGCATGAAAGGTATAATATAAACTCCCAATAGAAGGTCAGAATAAACTTGTTCAAATCCTGCACTTCTATTGATGGACAAAAGGTTCATGACTTGCACACAGACAACTCTTTTGGGCAAGAAAGGGACCCATTCTTTGTTGCTTCTTTGTTTCTCTGATCAGCTTTTGCTAGGACTGAACTGAAGAAGAGGTCATTTAGATTCAGATCCTAAAACCTTGCTTGTTGTAGAATCCCTCACTGAATTCCAAACGTTTTGCAAGAGCAGTCATTGTACATCATAATTTACCATGTGATACATCGAAAAAAAAGGATGAAAAAATGCCATGCTACAAACATAATATAACTGAATATCGCATTGTCATATAAAGTAGGGATTATAAGACGCATAACTCTAATATCATCATTTTGCATAGTGAAAGGCTTTAGACTTTTAGCGCATTAACATCAAAAGATAGTGCTAACAATAGAAAAGAAGTGGCTTATATTTAGAGAAGTAGAACATGAATAAAAGGGAAGTAACATACATAAATAGCAAGATATTCTATGATACAGACACATCAGGTTTCTGATGGTCCACACAGTATCAGAAATAACAATATATATCTAGCAAAGAACTATGTGGGGTTCTGTTGTTCTGATCAATTGAGAAAGCCACAGCCTCCTTCCCACGAAAGAGCATGATCCGTGAATTGCAGCAGCTAGCCACTACAACATGAGAGGAGCATAGTAGCACGACAACTGTCGGTGACCCAAGTGTAATGGAACTAACTGCTTCTGTGACCTTAATACGAATTAAATTGATGTACCAAATATGTTTGCCAAAATAAATCCAAAAACAAAACTGCTTGTGCGACCTTAATACGAATTAAATTGCTGAACCTCAGTATAGTGGAAAGATATTAATAACCTACAGGGTAAGACTTCCAATCCTAATGTTTGCTAGCATGCATAACAATGTGACTCCCAGCATGCACCAACAATACGAAAAGATTAGAGCTGGAAACCATCTGAATTCCTAATACAAAGAACATGATGAGCAAAAACTAATTCAAGTTGAACAGAATCAAATCCTACAGCTCACCCATCTTCTGAGGTATGGGTTCCTTCTTCCAAAATATAATTTTCTCTGTAAATTCAGATGACCATTATAAGAATAATTAATGCATGGCATGTCCATAAATTATATCTGAAACAAAATTGGTTGAAGCAAGAACTTGAGCAACAATTTCCAACTGTGTAGGTTACCTCTGATCTCAGTGAAGGACGAAGCAGCCACAGTGGATCCATGACCTGAGATGGCATCCTGTAGATGCCAAACCATAGAATATAGAGCATGTTTGCCAAAAGACCGCAGCACCTCCGATAGCTCAATTCGGTCGGATGAAGGTAAATAACAATTAAAACTAAAAAGGCGCAGCAAAGATAAACGGAAAACAAGGCACAACAAAAACAAAAAGCATGCATACATATCTCATTATGAGCGCACAGATCTTGTTGGAGCTGCTGTGTCTAGGCACAAAAAAAGGTCAACAACTTACAGTAACTTCTTTATACAATTAAAGAAAATCTGCAGATATACATTTGTCAAGCAGTAGGAGCTGGCGTACCCATGTGTCCTGAGACTCCACACGATGTAAATTAATTAGCAAACCATTATTCTAGTAACCTGATTAGCTCCCACCATCATAACATGTTTTGAATCATATGGAACGAGAGTTACTCTCATGATGTATTCATGTGGGAGTTTACCTCAAGGATCTGTGACTGAAACTGGCTCGGACAAACACACAAACACCTTGTGTGCAAAAAATAACTGAGAACATCCACAAACACATACGCGTACAAATTTGAGGTGGATGGCGGTGCAGAGGGGACGACCAGGTAGCCGGCAAGTGCAACGACGACCAACTGGCGGTGGCTCTGGTCGAGCGGCGAGCGCAAGCCCTCCCGAGCGGCGCACAACGAGGAGCTCGGGCGCGTGGGAGAGAGGAGGAGCTGGGGCACGCGGGGCAGAGGAGGAGCTAATGTGTAACGGTGGTGCAGGGTGCTGCGATTGCCGGCGTCTGCCGGCGGCCGGCGCATCACCGGATCGATCGCCGCCGCCGCCGCGTGGGCTGCGTGCCTCCTGGCGGCTGGCAGGGAGAGAGGAGAGCCCGAGCAGCCGTGGTCATGTCTGTTCATTTTTTTATTTACAATCCTGGACGAAACGTTTTCTCACTTTAAAACAGGGACTGCGGGTTGATTTCTGAGAAGTGGAGGGACTTTTCTGTAAAAACGTCAAACGACGTACGACCAGAAGCGATCAATGGTTTATTATTAGGGAGAGATTATTATATTGGAGAGATATCAAGATGGTCATGAGAGATAATGAAAACCTAGAATGGTTGGGCCAAACAAGGAAATAGGCAAGAGTAGATAGCAGCCATACCCCAGGAAGAAGGAGGAGGGCCGCATTGCTTGGTACACGCCATGAAGAACTCCGGCGGCCGACCCTCAAGTCAACACCCGAACCGGTCCTTCTCGAGTGATTCACACCGCAACCCAAGAAATGGATTGGGTGGAAGCGTAGATCAGGAGGAGATGAGGGCGTGGGCAGGAGATCGGGGACGGAGGAGATGGCCGGGGCAGGGCCGGAGCACAGCCCGGCGGTGGCGGCGACGTGAGATAGATGGGGGGAGCGAGAGGGGAAAGAAAGGGGAACTGCCCCCAAATCCCGAGCCCCCCCCCTCCCGTTTTGTGTGTCTATGTGCGTACGGGCCGGACATCCGGGGGCCCAGCCCGGATATCCGGCGACTAGGGGTCAGAGAGCACAATTCCAAGCCGGGTTGTCCGGCTAAGGCCCGGATGTCTGGCCACTGGAGGCGCATGATGAAAGTTTGAGCAGCAAAAACTCTGCCAAGGCCCGGATGTCCGGTGGAGGGCCCAGATGTCCGGCAACTGGACAGAGAGACTAATCAGGGAGGAGTTTTTTGTAAGGGCCATATAGTGATATTTGTTGGGGAACGTGGCAGAAATTCAAAATTTTCCTACGTGTCACCAAGATCAATTTAGGAGTTGCTAGCAACGAGAGGGGAGGAGTGCATCTACATACCCTTGTAGATCGCGAGCGGAAGCATTCAAGAGAACGGGGTTGATGGAGTCGTACTCGTCGTGATCCAAATCACCGATGATCCTAGCGCCGAACGGACGGCACCTCCGCGTTCAACACACGTACGGAGCGGGGACGTCTCCTCCTTCTTGATCCAGCAAGGGGGGGAGAGAAGTTGATGGAGATCCAGCAGCACGACGGCGTGGTGGTGGAAGTAGCGGGATCCCGGCAGGGCTTCGCCAAGCGCAAGCGGGGAGGAAGAGGTGTCACGGGAGGGAGGGAGGCGCCATGGCTTGGGGTGCTGCTCCCATGCGCCTCCCCACTATATATAGGGGTGGAGGGGGCTGGTTTCTTGCCCTCCAAGTCCATTGGGGCGTTGGCAAAGGTGGGGGAAAGAAATCCCATCATTTCCCTTCCCCACCGATTGTTATCCCCTTTTTTAGGGATCTTGATCTTATCCCTTCGGGATATGATCTTATTCCTTCTAAGGTGGGATCTTGGTGCGCCTTGACCAGGGGTGTGGGGCCTTGCCCCCACTACCCACGTTCATGTGGGTCCCCCCATGCAGGTGGGCCCCACTTCGGATCCTTCTAGAACCTTTCCGGTACAATACCGAAAAATCCCGAACATTTTCCGGTGGCCAAAATAGGACTTCCCATATATAAATCTTTACCTCCGGACCATTCCGAAACTCCTCGTGACGTCCGGGACTCCGAACGACTTTCAGATTTCCGCATACTAATATCTCTACAACCCTAGCGTCACCGAACCTTAAGTGTGTAGACCCTACGGGTTCGGGAGACATGCAGACATGACCGAGACGACTCTCCGGTCAATAACCAACAGCAGGATCTGGATACCCATGTTGGCTCCCACATGTTCCACGATGATCTCATCGGATGAACCACGATGTCGAGGATTCAATCAATCCCGTATACAATTCCCTTTGTCAATCGGTACGTTACTTGCCCGAGATTCGATCGTCGGTATCCTAATACCTTGTTCAATCTCGTTACCGGCAAGTCACTTTACTCGTACCGTAACGCATGATCCCGTGGCTAACTCCTTAGTCACATTGAGCTCATTATGATGATGCATTACCGAGTGGGCCCAGAGATACCTCTCCGTCATACGGAGTGACAAATCCCAGTCTCGATTCGTGCCAACCCAACAGACACTTTCGGAGATACCTGTAGTGCACCTTTATAGCCACCCAGTTACATTGTGACGTTTGGTACACCCAAAGCATTCCTACGGTATCCGGGAGTTGCACAATCTCATGGTCTAAGGAAATGATACTTGACATTAGAAAAGCTCTATGCTTAGGATTGGGTCTTGTCCATCACATCATTCTCCTAATGATGTGATCCCGTTATCAATGACATCCAATGTCCATGGTTAGGAAACCATAACCATCTATTGATCAATGAGCTAGTCAACTAGAGGCTTACTAGGGACATGTTGTGGTCTATGTATTCACACATGTATTACGGTTTCCAGTTAATACAATTATAGCATGAACAACAGACAATTATCATGAACAAGGAAATACAATAATAACCATTTTATTATTGCCTCTAGGGCATATTTCCAACAATATTTTGATGACTCCGCCAAGGAGATTTAGAGATTGTAGAGATGAAAACCTGAGTAATCTATGGCCATACTAAGATGTGCAAAAATAACCCAACAATCATTAAGGAAAGAAAGGTTCATATAAGAAATCCACGAGCGGTGACCGAAGTCACCATGTTTGAGCATATGGGACATAGTACCGCAAAGATTTTGACTTTGGATACATAGTCATGACTCCATCATTTGAAGCACCATAGTTCGAAAACCATGACAACTTTGAGAGTGTTTGTTCTATTTATGCATTATGTAGGGTGAGAGTACTCATGAATTGAATCTCCCCCCTAAATATATGCCTACATCAAGACAAGCCATTAAGTACATGCATGGATGGGTACTAGATTTCACATAATGTTGTCAAGCTCCAAGATACCAAGTTCACACCTAAGTTGACAAAACCTTGCTTCATCCAATTGCTTGGTGAAAATGTCTGCAAGTTGCATATCTGTGCCAACATGAGCAATATCAATGTCACCCGTTTCCACATGATCTCTCAAGAAATGATACCTAATATCAATGTGCTTGGTGCGGGTATGATCTTCGGGATTCTCAGCAATATTGATGGCACTTTCGTTATCACATAGAAGAGGCACATGTCTATAGGTGATACCGTAGTTCTTCAAAGTTTGCCTCATCCATAGTAATTGAGTTGCACAACTAGCGGTTGCAATGTATTCGGCTTCGGCGGTGGAGAGGGCAACACAATTTTGTTTCTTCGAGGACCAAATTACCAAGGAGCGTCCAAGAAATTGACATGCACTGGAGGTGGACTTACGATCAAATTGTCTCCAGACCAATCCGCATCCGTGTACCCAATGAGATCAAACTTAGCATCCTTGGGGTACCATAGACCCAACTTTGGGGTGTGAACAAGGTATCTAAGAATACGGTTAACCGCCTTATGATGACTTTCCCTAGGGGAAGCTTGAAATCTAGCACGCATGCATACACTGAACATGATGTCTAGTCTAGATGCACAAATATAAATCAATGAACCAATCATAGAGCGGTAAATAGATGGGTCGAAAGGGATACCATTTGTGTCTTCAGTGAGTACAATTTTTGTTGGCATGGGTGTCTTACATGGACTACCATCAGACATGCCAAACTTCTCTAGAATATCCTTGAGGTACTTTGCTTGAGACAAGAAAATTCCTTCTTGAAATTGTTGAATTTGAAATCCGAGAAAGAACTTCAAATCCGCATTGAGTGACATCTCAAAGTTCTTGGTCATGGAAGCCGCAAACTTCTTGCACAAATGAATGTTAGGGAACCAAAAATGATATCATCTACATAGATTTGGCATAAGATCAAATCACCCTTGTCCCTCTTAGTAAAAAGAGTGGGATCGATCACCCCTCTCCCAAAACCATCATCGAGTAAAAACTTCTTAAGATGATCATACCAAGCACGAGGTGCTTGTTTGAGGCCATACAAAGCCTTATGAAGTTTATACACATAGTCTTTGTGATCGGGATCAACGAACCCAGGTGGTTGTGATACATATACTTCTTCTTGTAGAGGACCGTTAAGGAAAGCATTCTTCTCATCCATTTGATGTAATGTAAAACCATTGAAAGTAGCATAAGCAAGTAAGATGCGAATAGATTCAAGATGGGCCATGGGAGCAAAGGTATCACCAAAGTCCAAACCTTCAACTTGTGAGTACCCTTGTGCCACTAACCTTGCCTTGTTGCGGATGATTACACCATTCTCATCTTGCTTGTTCTTGAAAATCCATTTTGTTCTAATGACATTGTGTTCCGTAGTTGGCCTCTTGACTAATGACCACACTTGGTTGCGTTCAAAGTTGTTCAACTCTTCTTGCATAGCAATGAGCCAATCGTTGTCCATCAATGCATCTTGTACCTTGAGAGGCTCAACACTAGACACAAACGAGAAGTGAGCACAAAAGTTTGTCAATTGTTTACGAGTGACTCTACCTTCCGATATGACGGTGAGAATTTTATCAACATCAACACGACCGGCCACACGGGGCATGATGGAGGTTAGGGTTTCGCGAGGTTCAACTTCATGTGCATCATCCACATCCTCAACATATGGATCATTAATCTGTGGTGGAAAATCTTCTTCTTCATATTGCATTTGTTGAGGTTCATCATCAATGATTCCACTTTCTTGTTCTTGCACTAGGTGATGATCTTGCTCATGGAGATGATCATGGTGAGGGACCTGATCATCTTCTTGTTCTTGAACTACGGGCATTGGTTGAGCAATAGGATCTTGTGGTGGTATGGGTGTTGACGTGGTTTGATGATGTGTGAAACTTCCATCTTATTCTTCATCATCATGAGGTTCTTGTTCCATGGGAAGAAGAGCACCAACACCCATAAACAAAATATCTTGAGACTAATCCTCTTCACCTACATCACTTAGATCAACTTGCTCCCCATGGGAGCCATTAAATTCATCAAACACCACATCAAAGTTTCTACAACACATCCATTGGATTTGTTGTAGACTCTGTAGGTGTGAGAGTTTGATCCATAGCCAACAAATATGCCCTCGGTTGTTTTGGATTGGAATTTTCTAACTCGTTCTCTTTTGTTGAGGATGAAACATTTGCACCCAAATACATGAAAATCCTTGACATTTGGCTTGTTCCCCGTTAGGAGCTCATATGGAGTCTTTTCCAATATTGTGCGGAGGAAGAGCCGGTTTGATGCATGGCATGCGGTGTTGACAGCCTCGGCCCAAAAACTATGTGGCGACTTGTATTCATCCAACATGGACCATGCCATCTCCACAAGTGTACGATTCTTCCTTTCTGTAACACCATTTTGTTGAGGCGTGTATGGTGCGGAATATTGATGTTCAATCCCTTCATCACTAAGAAATCCTTCCAAGGTGTAGTTCTTGAACTCGGAGCCATTATCACTTCTTATTGCTAAGATTTCTTTGTCAAACTTGCGTTGTGCTTGCTTGGCAAAATCAGTGAAGGTGATCTTCGTCTCGTCCTTGGACTTGAGGAAAAACACCCATGTATATCTTGAGTAATCATCAACAATGACAAGTCCATACTTTTTCCCACCAAGACTATTCCATGAAGGAGGCCCAAAATGATCCACATGAAGGAGCTCCAAAGGCCTTGAAGTAGACACGATATTCTTGGGTGGGTGCTTTGATTAATGTTGCTTCCCGGCTATGCATGCACTACACACACAATCTTTCTCAAAGGAGACATTTGTTAGTCCAAGGATGTGATTACCCTTTAAGAGGTCTTGCAGATTTCTCATGCCGACATGGGCTAGCCGGCGATGCCATAGCCACCCCTTGCCGGCCTTGGCCATTAGACAAGTTGCATGGAATGTGCTCTCTTTCGAGAAATCAACCGTGTAAAGGTTGCCATCCAACTCTCCAACAAAGGCCACTTTTTTTTTACTATAAACAGTAGGGTAAAAACCCCACTGTAACTTTTATAAATAATAAAAGGAAACAAAGGTTCTGTGAGGGGCTTGAGCTAAGCCCCCACTAAAGAAAGCAAAACAAAAGAAAACTACAAAAGAAACTAGGGAACAAAAGAAAAGCTAAGAAAACAAACCTATAGAACTCAGGAATACCTAAGAAGAAAAAGGAAAATTACAACAGTGAATCCAACCATACAGAGAACTGCCTGTCAAATTTCTGCTTCATCCTGTGCTTGAGTAGTTTCAGTTCCTCCTTGAAGATGAACTTCCATCCTTGAAATGAGGGAGCAATATTTTCAAATATCTTATTGTTTCTGGTTATCCAAATGGCCCATGATCCAAGAATAATGATCTCCATAAAGAATGGGTAATTGAGCTTATCCTTCAGGTCTTGGAATGCTTCTAATACTGAAAGATTTGGTGTTCTTGTAGGACAAATAAAGTCCCAGCATTGCTGCGCAAATGGACATCCCAAAAAAAGATGATGCAATGTTTCCTCCAGTTGACAGTCCCTTACTGCACAATTGTAAACTTCAAGCTCAAAGGTTTTTCTCCTGAGCAGGTTTCTTGTGTTGACTCTGTCATGTAACAAAATCGAGAAGAAAACTTTATGCTTTGGTTGACATGAGCTCCTCCAAATCCAGTTGAAGTGAGGTGGTGTTTGCTTATGTCCAATCAGAACAAAGGCCACTTCGAGAGTATCTCTCTTAAAGACTTTCACATCCGTTAGTCCAAAGAGTGTATCATAGCCAACAGAAGCCAATTGGCGAACGGAAAGCAAATGGTATTTAAGGGATTGGACAAGCATGAAATTTGCAAGAGACATGTCATTTGTGATAGCCACCTTGCCCAACCCAAGTACCTGTCCTTTTGATCCTCCACCAAACATAATACTCATAAATGGTTGAATAGCTTCCATGAAATTGTAGAGCAATTTGCTATCTCCGGTCATATGATTGGTACATCCACTATCGATCACCCAGTTTACTCCACCAGAGAAAGCAACCTACACACAATTATGACTTGGTTAGAGGCACTCATTTTGCAATGGGACCTCTCAAGTTAGTCACAAGGGTCTTAGTGACCCAAATAGCGTAAAAACGGAATGCATTTCGAGGACCAACAAATTTTGCATAAACTTCTCCATCCTTAGTTTTACGGAGTACATAGGATGGAGGCATGAACTCTTTTGGCTTGTTGAGAGTGGGCATGCCCCTTGTAGCCTTCCCGCTCACAACCTTACCTTTCTCCTTGTGCCCTTTTCGTACAAATGTTTCTTTTATAGGAGTGGTGCACTTTTGAGAAGACGTCTTCTTCTTTCTTGTGCTTGGGTCAAACCCGAGCCCCTCTTTGGCAAACACCTCATTGTGTTGGCTCAATACCTCATTAAGGTTCTTTTGTCCTTGAGCACATGTCATGAGACCTTTCTCGAGTTGAGCCTTGAGAAAGAGATTCTCCTCAAGAAAGATGCTAGGTCACTACTAGAGTTAGTAGTACAAGCATCAACATTGATAAATAGGAGAAGAGTAAGCCTTGGCTAGAGTTTCAAGATAAGTAAGCTTGAGTGTCTCAAAACTCTTTGTAAGAAGGGTGAGCTCTTCTTCCTTAGTCTTGAGGGACACGGATAGAAGCTCACAATCCTTAGAGAGAGAAGCATGAGACTTCACAAGCTTACTTTTATCATTCATCAACTCTTCGCAAGAGTCCTTAGCCTTTTTCAAGGAGGAAAGATCTTTAGCATGAACATCAATGTTTGCACCAATTTTCAAGCATAGTTCATCATTTCGTGCTTCCTCATATTGTGTTTTCCGCTCAAGAATTTCATATTTTTCCTTTTCCTCGGTTATGAGGGTTTCGAGTTCCTTAATGGTGACTGTCGGTGTCAAAACCGGCAGATCTCGGGTAGGGGGTACCGAACTGTGCGTCTAAGGATCGAAGGTAACAGGAGGCAGGGGACACAATGTTTACCCAGGTTCGGGCCCTCTTGATGGAGGTAATACCCAACTTCCTGCTTGATTGACTTCGATGAGTATGGGGGTTACAAGAGTTGATCTACCTCGAGATGGTAATGGCTAAACCCTAGATGTCTAGCCTATATGATTATGATTGCCTCTACGGACTAAATCCTCCGGTTTATATAGACACCGGAGGGGGCTAGGGTTATACAGAGTCGGTTTACAGAGAAAGGAATCTTCATATCCGCACGCCAAGCTTGCCTTCCACACCAAGGAGAGTCCCATCTGGACATGGTGGAAAGCCTTCCATCTTGTATCTTCATGGCCCATGAGTGCGGCCCACATCACATAGCCCGGACGCCCGAGGACCCCGTAATCCAGGACTCCCTCAGTAGCCCCTGAACCAGTCTTCCGATGATGATGAGTTCGGCACAAGTTGTCTTCGGCATCGCAAGGCAGGTTCCTCCACCGAATACTCCAAAGTAATCCTCTGAATAAGAGATCGGGAGATCTATATCCGGCTCTATAAAATAGGTTAACCTTCCAACCATAAGAGCATAATACTTAAAATATATCCATCGATGGCTTTTTCCGGCGAAACGTCACGTTTAGCTCTGTTACCATTTCGAACCTTTTTTGGGCCTCCCGCCTTGCATTTCAATACGCAACTCCCATTGACACGTTTTATCAAAGCAGAGATCGTGTCCCCTTATTGTGGGATTCTCATCAATACGAGTTTTGGTAACCTAACCGTGTTGTTCACACGACCACTTGGGAACAGGCGAGTTTTAAGGCTTGAGGGAGGGGGACGCTTGCTATTCGCAATCCATATAAGTGGATAGAATCCAACTCTTCCGCCCCACGCCTCATTCTCTCTCTGGCTCTCCACCATCGAGCTCCAGCGCCCATGTTCCAAGCTTTTTCTCCCCTCTGCAACTCCTCCGACTATGGCCGGCTCTCAAGGCAAGTGGATGGCCTCCTCCGTCACAGAGGAGAACATCAAGGAGCTGCGGGAAAGTGCGGTATCTAACAACGGAAATCAAGCACATGCTTCCCGATCTGGCGCAGGTCATCCCTAATGAAGCTATGTACCTAGGGTAGGGTCATAGGCCTGACTTAGACACCCTCCCCTAGGACATCACCCTAAAGTCAGAAGTATTCAAAGGATAACAGCATCCACTCGACCAGAAGCATTCCACTCGAAAGATTCGATGTCACTCGACCGTAACAGAAACCACTCGACAGACAGAAGATCCAAAGTCACTCTGCACAGCAATGGTCGGGCGTTACTTGTAGACTTAATGATAATTTATATCACTTTATTATGGACGTTACCTATAACGCTCCCTCTTTATGTACATTGAGCTCCTTGTAACATGGGCTGGCTGGGGTCCTGGCGCACTCTATATAAGCCACCCCCTCCACTGGCACAAAGGTTCTCACCCCCTGTAACACACACACACACACATAATTCAGTCGACCGCCTCCGGGCTCCGAGACGTAGGGCTATTACTTCCTCTGAGAAGGGCCTGAACTCGTAAAACTCGTGTGTACAACTTCGCCATAGCTAGGATCTTGCCTCCTCATACCTACCCCCATTCTACTGTCAGTCTTAAAACCACGACAGTTGGCGCCCACCATGGGGCAGGTGTCTTAGAGACTTTTTGGTGGAGTTGCGATTTTTTCCGATTCTCATCATCATGGTTTCCGCCGGCGGACTGGCTGAGGGCCACGAGATCCATCTCGGCGCGCTCGTTTTCGTTGCCGACGACTCCGCTTGGCTTCGGGAAGCTCCACTTGACGTCGAGGCGCTCCCCGTCCGTGGGGCGACGGACTTTCGCGCGTGCGTCCGCGGCGTCCTTCTCCGGCAGCCGTCGACCCAGTATCGGTCGACTCCTATGGTGTCCTCGCCCCCCGCTGTTCACCGGCGCAAGCGTTCCGGTCGGTCGCGGCTCCAGCGGTGGGTGAGACACGCGGTGGCCCGTCAGTCGGCCACCCCACAAGTCGCGGCGATCGAGCCCGACGAAACTCTCTACAGCCTGTTCGACTGGCTCCGTCGAGACCGCATTCGAGTGCGACAGCAGCGATCCCGCGGCTGAAGTCTTGATGGTCAACGGACCATGCAGTCCTCCTGGCTTCCCCCGCGACGACGGTGGTGATGGCGGCGGCGATCCGTTGCGCGTTCACGAGGAGTACCGCCCCGAGCCTCTTTCTTCGCAGCAGAGGGAAGAGCTTCGCCGCCACAATATGGATGCACTTCACACTCCTATCTTTGGAGAAACCCCCGAGACTCGGGCCTTGGAGGAGGCGCGTCTGGCCAACTTGGCTGAGCGCACTCGATTGGAGAACCTGCAGCATGCACTCGACGAGCGTGCTCGGCAGCGGATCCCTGAGTCCAGTCGACGACAGCTTTTTCCGCCTCAACCTCAGATATACCGCACTCCGATTCAAAATCTCACGCCAGCGGCCCGCATAGCAGAGTCAATTCAGGCTTCCCAGTCGAAGGCTGGCAGAAGTTTGATGCAGATCCGGGCCTTGCTCCGGGCGGCTGGAGAGCAGAACACAGCAGTATCACAGTCGCGGAATAGGATTCATAGCAGATCTGTGATGGCAGATACAACTCTGTCGGCTCACAGCCCAAGATCGCCCCTGGGGTGTGAGGGACGCGGGCACAGGCAAGATCAGTACAGAAACCACAAGCAATATGATCACCGACTCGCCCACGATGACCGTCTTCGAGTGCCCACGCCTCCTCCGAGGAGTGGGTCATATGTGCCTCGGCAGCATGATGACAGACGCCCTCACAGCGGCAGGCGGAGAGTGCCAGTCGACCGAAGGGAGCCGGGCTTTGATGCGAGATCTATTCTCGTTCAAGGTCTGGTTGACAGGAACAGAGCACACAGAGAAGGCCATGACAGAGATTACCCGACTGGTATCAGAGTGCACGTTTCAGGTCCCGAGTGTTTCAGCAAAGCCATCAGGGCCGCAGTGATTCCTCCCAACTTCAGGTTGGCGACTGGAGTCAGCAAGTTTACTGGTGAGTCTAAGCCTGACACTTGGCTTGAAGACTACCGAGTGGCTGTACAAATTGGTGGTGGCAATGATGAAGTGGCCATGAAGCACCTTCCTCTGATGTTGGAAGGCTCAGCCAGAGCATGGTTGAACCAGTTAGCACCTGACAGTATATTCAGTTGGGATGAACTCGCCCGAGTGTTTGTTAGACTTTTGAAGGTACTTGCAAACGGCCAGCGGGGATGACAGAATTGCAGCATTGTGTGCAAAAACCGAGTGAAACTCTGAGAGATTTCATCCAGAGGTGGACTACTTTGCATCACACAGTGAAAAATGTGTTTGAGCATCAAGGAGTTTGTGCCTTCAAGGAAGGCGTTCAGTATCAAGAGCTAGTCCTGAAATTCGGCCGGACAGGAGATATGTCCCTTACTCGGATGATGGAGATAGCCACTCGATACGCTGACGGAGAATAAGAGGATCGACTCCGCAGTGGAAAGGGCAAACCAGTCGGACATGACACCGGTGGAGGTACTTCCAATCGGAAACTGAAGCGTAAGGCCGAGCCAGCTGCTCCTGGTGAGGCTTTAGTTGTGGCTCAAGGAAAGTTCAAGGGGAAGCCCAAAGGGCCCTGGAACCCCAAGAAAGTGAAAGATCAAGCCGGAAATGATGTGTTGGATTTACCATGCCACATTCATACCAAGAAAGATGAAGAGGGTAATCTCATTTACCCTAAACACACCACTCAACAGTCGACTCCTGATCCAGCAGTTCCGAGAGAAACAACCCAATGAGAAGGAAAAGGAGTCGGACAAGGGTGAGGATAAGGAAGAAGATGATGATGGTTTTCCCAATGTCAATTCCACTCTGATGATTTTTTCTGATGTTGAGAGCAAAAGTCGACTGAAAGTTATCAACAGAGAAGTGAACATGGTTGCTCCGGCAATACCAAGTTATTTGAAGTAGTCCCAGACTGCCATCACATTCCACCAGTCTGACCATCCAGCACGTATAGCCACCCCTGGGAGGGAAGCGTTGGTGGTCGACCCAGTTGTTGAAGGCACTCGACTGACTAAAGTGCTGATGGATGGTGGTAGCGGCCTGAATATCCTTTATGCTGAAACCCTGAAAGGAATGGGCATTCCGATGTCCAAGCTTAGTGAAAGTAATATGAGTTTTCATGGCGTTATACCTGCAAGAAGGCTGAATCACTCGGCCAGATCGCCCTTGATGTGGTTTTTGGTGATTCCAAGAATTACCTCAAGGAAAAGTTGACATTTGGAGTAGTGGATTTCCAGAGTGCTTATCATGCTATTCTGGGTAGGCCTGCCTATGCACGTTTCATGGCTCGACCATGCTACGTGTACCTCAAATTGAAAATGCCTGGTCCCAGAGGAGTGATCACTATCACTAGCAATCGGCAGAAGGCAGAAGAGTGCTTCCAGAAGGGCTCAAAGATCGCCGATGCACAAATGGCAGCAGTTGAAATGCAAGAATACAGGAAGAATGCAGATCCGAATGATTTGCTGCGCTCCAAGAAGCCTGCCACTGATTCTGCATTTCAGTCGTCCGGTGAAACCAAGCCGATTCATATTCACCCGACCGATCCTAATGCTGCTCCTACTCATATCTCAACATCACTCGACAGTAAATAGGAAGAAGCGCTCATCCAGTTCCTCCGTGAGAACTGGGACATCTTTGCATGGAAACCTTCTGACATGCCGGGTGTACCCAGGGGACTGGCTGAGCATCGTTTGCGAGTCGACCCAAAAGTAAAACCAGTCAAGGAACATCTTCGACGGTCCGCCGTACAGAAGAGAAAAGCAATTGGTGAGGAAGTGGCTCAGCTCCTGGCAGCTGAGTTCATCCGAGAGATTTACCACTCCGAGTGGCTCGCCAATGTTGTCATGGTCCCCAAGAAGGACGATTCATTTCGCATGTGCATTGACTTCAAGCATATCAATTGGGCTTGCCCGAAAGATCATTTTCCTCTCCCCCGCATTGACCAGATCATCGACTCGACTGCGGGGTGTGAGCGTCTGTCTTTTTTTGATGCCTATTCCGGGTACCATCAGATCCGACTGTATGGACCCGATGAGATAAAAACAGCTTTCATCACTCCATTCGGATGCTTTTGTTATGTCACCATGCCATTCCGTCTCGAGAACGCTGGAGCCACATTCATGAGGATGATTCAGAAGTGTCTGCTCACTCAAGTCAGTCGAAATGTGGAAGCATACATGGATGACATCGTGGTCAAGTCGCGTAAAGGTTCCGACCTGCTGGCTGACCTTGCTGAAACCTTTGCCAACCTGAGAAGGTATGATATCAAGCTTAACCCATCGAAGTGCACATTCGGAGTTCCTGGCGGAAAGTTACTCGGTTTCCTCGTTTCCGAACAAGGGATCGACGCGAACCCAGAGAAAGTTGGTGCCAAACTCCGGATGAAGCGCCCTGTGCGTGTGCATGATGCCCAGAAGCTTACTGGTTGTTTGGCCGCCTTGAGTCAATTCAGTTCTCGCCTCGGTGAAAAGGCATTGCCTCTTTACCGACTGATGAAGAAACCTGACAAGTTCGAGTGGACTCCTGAAGCTGATGCAGCATTTGCAGAGCTCAAAGCCCTGCTTTCCACCCAGCCGGTGCTCGCTGCCCCAATCAGCAAAGAGCCTTTACTGCTTTATATTGCAGCCACTGGACAAGTTGTCAGTACAGTACTCACGGTCGAGCGGGAAGAAGAAGGAAAAGCCTATAAAGTTCAGCGCCCAGTATACTATGTTTCTGAAGTTCTGACTCCATCCAAGCAAAGATATCCACATTATCAGAAGCTTGTTTATGGGATTTGCATGACCACGAAGAAGGTTGCACACTATTTCTCTGATCACTCCATCACAGTCGTCAGCGACGCACCATTGTCAGAAATTCTGAACAACAGAGATGCAACTGGTCGAGTGGCAAAGTGGGCGATTGAACTCCTTCCCTTGGATATCAAGTTTGAGGCAAAGAAAGCTATCAAGTCCCAAGCAATAGCAGATTTCCTCGCCGAGTGGGTCGAATAGCAACTGCCGACTCAGATTCACTCGGAGCATTGGACCATGTTCTTTGATGGATCCAAGATGCTGAATGGTTCCGGTGCTGGGGTGGTATTGGTATCCCCCCGATGTGACAAACTCAATTATGTCCTCCAGATTCATTTTGACTCCTCCAACAATGAAGCTGAATATGAAGCACTTCTACGGGTTGCGTATGGCCATTTCACTCGGCGTCCGTCGCCTCATGGTCTATGGCAACTCGGATTTAGTTGTTAATCAAGTGATGAAGGAGTGGGACGTCAGAAGCCCAGCTATGACTGGCTATTGTAATGCAGTGAGAAAGTTAGAGAAGAGGTTTGAGGGGTTAGAGCTCCATCACATACCCCGACTGAAAAATCAAGCAACCGATGATTTGGCAAAGATAGGTTCCAAGAGGGAGGCCATTCCCAGCAATGTGTTTTTGGAACATATTCATACACCTTCAGTTCAAGAAGATCCTTTCACTGAAGAGCCCCCACAACCAAAGAGCACCACTGATCTGACTGAAGTCGAAGTCCCAGCCGTGGTCGACTTGATCATGGAGGTTTTGGTCATCACTCCCGACTGGACAGTACCGTACATCCCGTACATTCTTAGGAAGGAACTCCCAGAGGATGAAGAAGAGGCTCGACAGATCGTCCGTCGATCCAAAGCCTTTACTGTGATAAGAGGACAGCTGTTCAGAGAAAGTGTAACTGGAGTCAGCCAGAAATGCATAACACCAGAAGAAGGTCGAGTGATCCTCAACGACATTCACTCGGGGACCTGTGGTCACCATGCGTCCTCTTGGACCATTGTGGCCAAAGCATACCGAGCGGGATTTTATTGGCCACGAGCAAATGAGATGGCAAAAGAAATAGTCGACAAATGTGAAGGTTGCCAGTTTTATTCCGACATGTCTCACAAGCCCGCATCAGCCTTGAAGACCATTCCACTTGTCTGGCCCTTTGCTGTGTGGGGATTGGATATGGTTGGACCTCTGAGGACTGGTAGGAGTGGCTTCACTCATGTGCTCGTGGCAGTCGACAAGTTCACCAAATGGATTGAAGCCAAGCCTATCAAAAATCTTGAAGCTAGTACTGCTGTCAGCTTCATCAGAGAGTTAACATTCAGATATGGTGTTCCGCATAGCTTCATCACCGACAATGGGTCGAACTTCGATTCTGATGAGTTCAGAGCCTTCTGCGCTTCCCAAGGCACTCGAGTCGACTATACTTCAGTCGCCCACCCCCAGTCAGATGGACAAGCTGAAAGAGCAAATGAATTGATTCTCAAAGGACTGAAACCCCGACTGATGCGTGATCTCAAGCACGCAGTAGGCGCCTGGGTCGATGAACATCCATCAGTGCTTTGGGGATTGAGGACAACTCCCAATCGGTCGACTGGCCGAACCCCATTCTTCTTGGTCTATGGAGCTAAGGCTGCACTTCCGAGTGACTTGCTTCACAATGCACCCCGAGTCGAGCTTTTCTCAGAAGATGAAGCAGAACAGGCACGGCAAGATGCAGTTGATCTCCTAGAAGAGGAAAGAGAGATGGCCCAGATCCGGTCGACCATCTATCAACAAGACCTGCGTCGATTCCACGCCAGAAATGTGAGGCGTCGAGCATTTCAAGAGGGAGACTTGGTTCTTTGAGTGGATTAGCAGAAACCACACAAGCTTGCTCCTGCTTGGGAAGGCCCCTTCATTGTCACCAGAGTGCTCCACAACGGAGCGTACCACCTTTACAACGTCGAGCACAAGAAAGATGAGCCACACGCTTGGAATGCGGAGCTGCTCCGCCCCTTTTACACTTAAGCATTCAGACTTTTGAGATGTAATAAGAAATACCTTCTAGTTTGATTATCAAAGACACAGTTTTACAGTCTCCTAAATGTTTGCTGTTTCTTTTTTATATGTTTCAAATCCCCCAGTGGGTGTCTTAGATGCGAATCCGTTTCGCCTAAGTTTGAAAAAAAATCCTGTCGAGTGAAGAGCAAGCCTCTCACTCGGAGGCTTAGCTGCGAATCCATTTCGGCTAAGTTTAAAAAATACTGTCGAGTGAAGAGCAAGCCTCTCACTCGGAGGCTTAGCTGCGAATCCGTTTCGCCTAAGTTTAAAAAATCCTACCGAGTGGTGAGCAAGCCTCTCACTCGGGGGCTTAACTGTAGTCCAGTACTCGCCTAAGTTTAAAAAAATCCTACCGAGTGGTGAACAAGCCTCTCACTCGGGGGATTAGCTGCAGTCCAGTACTTGCCTAAGTTTAAAAAATCCTACTGAGTGGTGAGCAAGCCTCTCACTCGGGGGCTTAGCTGCAGTCCAGTACTCGCCTAAGTTTAAAAAATCCTACCGAGTGGTGAGCAAGCCTCTCATTCGGGGGCTTAGCTGCAGTCCAGTACTCGCCTAAGTTTAAAAAAATCCTACCGAGTGGTGAGCAAGCCTCTCACTCGGGGGCTTAGCTGCAGTCCAGTACTCGCCTAAGTTTAAAAAATCCTACTTAGTGGTGAGCAACCCTCCCACTCGGGGGCTTAGCTGCAGTCCAGTACTCGCCTAAGTTTAAAAAATCCTACCGAGTGGTGAGCAAGCCTCTCACTCGGGGGCTTAGCTGCAGTCCAGTACTCACCTAAGTTTAAAAAATCCTACCGAGTGGTGAGCAACCCTCCCACTCGGGGGCTTAGCTGCAGTCAAGTACTCGCCTAAGTTTAAAAAATCCTACCGAGTGGTGAGCAACCCTCCCACTCGGGGGCTTAGCTGCAGTCCAGTACTCGCCCAAGTTTAAAAAATCCTACCGAGTGGTGAGCAACCCTCCCACTCGGGGGCTTAGCTGCAGTCCAGTACTTGCCTAAGTTTAAAAAATCCTACCGACACTACAAACAAAGACACTTCTGTGATGATACGTGTTTGTCACAGTAGGTCACGTTTTCTGTCATGCATGTACATCCATGACAATTTTATGACAGAATCAAGATAGTCATACATGTGCTGTCGTAGAAGTGTTCCATGACATCACCAAAATTATCATCACGGAAGTGTCCACTTCCATGACGATAAATCACGCGTCACAGAAGTGCTTTCGTCAAGGGTGACCGACACGTGGCATCCACCGTAATGGAACACTGTTAAGCTATTGGGTCCGGTTTTGGATCCGATAACCTGTTAACAGCCCCGACCAATGGGGATTTTCCACGTGTAAAATCATCATTGGTTGGAGGAAACACGTGTCAGCTCTGTGTTGGCACAGGTGTCACTCATCCAATGGGCGAGATGCGCCTATGATATGTTAACAAGTGGACCGGCCCAAAAGTGGCCCATAAAGTTTAAATGGGCCGGCCCAACTAAAGGCCCACAAGATTTTGCGGACCATAATGGGCCGGCCCAGCTAAAGGTCCACAAGATTTTGCGGGCCATAATGGGCCGACCCAGGTAAAGGCCCACAAGATTTTTGTGGGCCATAATGGGTCGGCCCAGGTGAAGGCCCACAAGATTTTTGTGGACCATAATGGGCCAGCCCAGCTAAAGGCCCACGAGATTTCGCCGACATTAATGGGCCGGCCCAGCTGTAGGCCCACAAGATTTTGAGGACCCTAGTAGGCCGGCCCATTAACTAGCTGCCATGTTTTGGGCCAAATGCCGGCCCATATTTGATCCGGTCCATTAATGGCCTGCCACGTTCCGGGCCTAATAATGGCCCATATGATATCCTGCCCGTTAAAAGCCTACCACGTTCTGGGCCAAATTATGGCCCAGATCAGGTCCGACCCTTTAAGAGGCTTTGGGCTAAATTATGGCCCACATCAGATTCGGCCCGTCAACTGGACGCTACGCTTTTGGGCCCATTTGCTAAAGGCCCATTTAGTAATTCGGCCTGATATTAGTTTCGGCCTGTTAAGGGCCCTTTTAAAATTTCAGCCCTATATTAATTTCGGCCTGTTAAAAGCCCGTCATATAGTTGGGCCTAACTACGGCCCGGTTTGCATCCGGCCTGCTCGCAGCCGATAATCTAATTGGGCCAAACAAGGACGGAGACAATTTTGGCCTGTTAGAAGCCCATGATTTGATTGGCACATTCATGGGCTGGGGTCTATTTCGGCCTTCTGCCGGCGCGTGAGCTGTTCGGCACGTTTCAGGCCCAACCTACTTTTCAGCCTCCTAAAGGCCCATTAAGTTTTCTTGGGAAAATAGGGCCGGGGGTTTACTCGGCCTATTAAAGGCCCGAATCTACTAGTGGGCCAGTTTACATTTAGGCCTGTTAACGGACCAAGATGACGGGGCCCATGATGCGGATCATACATGGTGATTTGCATGACGGCCCGATTATGTACCGTAATTTTACGGTTTGGCCGGTTTACTGCGAAGACGGGATATATATACAGTAAAATAACTGCAGCTTCGTGAATAAGAAAAAAACCTAGACTATATAATAAAGAAATTACGACATATTACATCCACTGGGCATCAAAGTTCGCCACTATGATAATAAAGCACAAGCAGACAGCAGATTACATAGGGCATCAAAGATCGCCACCAGTGCAACTAAACACGCCGACAAAATAATATACAAAACCGACATCACT
The DNA here is from genome assembly GCF_018294505.1 of Triticum aestivum. Lineage (NCBI taxonomy): Eukaryota > Viridiplantae > Streptophyta > Magnoliopsida > Poales > Poaceae > Triticum > Triticum aestivum. The sequence continues at coordinate 81,603,460 of NC_057805.1, forward strand.
TCAATAGAGTTCAAGAAAGGTTAGCCCTGCTCGGGAGCTGCAACGCAAGCAGCTGAGCAAGCTGGTGAGACTGCACTTGTTTGACACTTATATCCTCCTCACTCTGAAAGATAAACAAGCAGACAGATGACAGGTTTTGCACATATAAGTATCAGTGCTGACAGTTCATCACATTTCTTACTGACGAATAAAGTGACACAATTTAAAATAGCATTAATAGAATATGGTATTGTTCAGGTCAAGACATGGTAGGAAATGACATTGTGAAGGAGTTGGCAGCTTCACGACACCACTGGATTACAGATCAAGAACTCATAAGTATCAATGGTTAGTGTGCTGTCAATTTATCCCATTTCAGATTGGCAAAATAAGATCACTTGCTCTGTATAGTTTAATTTACATGGTATGAAGAAGGAACTTGGTTGTACAACTAAAAACTTAAATTGAGAAGGACAAACTTTTGTTTATGAACTGGGGTACATAATAAACTTTAAACATGCAATTTGATGCAAACACCAAAAATAAACAGCCGTTGCAGTCATGCCTAACCAAATATACACAACAAAGTTTGAAGGCTTGAGAAGGACAAACTTACATTATTGGTGAAGGCAGGCTCTATAAAGCCCTTGTCCATGCTGATGTGGGGGGGGGCAATTCAAGAAGTTTACCACAGAATCTTCTTCATAAGCATTGCCTTTATTCTACATTTTGTTAAGAGTAAATACAGATGTGACAATATAAGAAAAAATGGAGAATATTTAAGATAAGATGAAGAGTGATGCTACATAACCAAGTAGCTATAAATGTAAGTACAACAATACAGGCAAAAGGTACAGCCAAGAGCAATGCAGAGCTAAACTTCTTCAGTACCATCGGTGTTATCCAACCTTATGGTAAGACTAAATATAGATCTTATGTGTAGAAAATGGAGGGCAAAGGAAAATAAGCTGCAGAGAGATGGTACATGAACAACTACCTGTCAATATAAGTACACTGATAAAGGACAGCAGGTACTTACAAGAACAATGCAGAGCTAAATTTTTTTATTGGCATTGGATATATTCTACGCTAATGTAACCATTCATACAGATCAGATAATTTGGAGCGAACAATTGATAAGCAAGCTATCATGCATACTGCTGTCACATAATGAACCAGGTATGTATGCAAGTACAGTGATACAGGACAACAGGTACTAACAAGAGCAAAGTAGCGGGCAGCATATTTGCAATATCCTGTCGTTCTTTTCAAACCGGAATTCTTTTTCGAGCAGATTTCCTGCAAAAAAGATCAGTAAGGCACATGCGGAAAAGTAGAAGTTCAAATTTTCATGCGATATCATAGACAGTACCTCATCCTCGGAACGAGACCAGTGCATAACAAGGTTTTTCCATTCAATGTCTTCTAAATTTAGCACAGGAGACTTCACCAGAAATTCGTTTATAGACTTGCCATCAAAGTGTGATTTCCTCAGGTAACACCAATACTGCTGCAATGCTTCCTTGAAAAGCGCAAGCAAGCTTTGCTCGTCATGACTATCCAGATCGACCCTCGCCTACTTACAACATTGTAATGTAAATCATTGATGTGTTCAATCAGCAGAAAACAGGAAAATAGTCACCATGAATACACGAAGTGGGACAGGAAGATGTGAAAATGGTGTTTGTCTTCACTATAATCTTCCAAGGATGGGAATATATGCACGTAGTCCCTAACAACATTGAAAGCATTGTCTTTTAAACTGGGAATAACTGGAATGGGGTTCCAATCTGCAGGAATTGGCCGTCTCTGCAGTTGGGATAGGTCTTTGGCCGGTGGACTTGCTGTACTTTTTGCTGGAGTGGGATTTTTCTATGGTACGGCTGGTGCTATGGCAACTGAAATTGGCATACCTTTTGCTGGAGTACAGGTTCTGTGTGGTGGGGCTAGTGGTGTGGCCAGTGAAGTATGGGTACAGTCTGCTGGAGTCGGTCCTACGTTTTGTGTCACTAGTTGTACAGCCAATATAAGTGGGGTGATGTCTGATTTCTCCGGCACAATCACGTTTTTCAAGGACTTTGCTGGTGCTCCTTCAGGTTCGGCAATCACCCTCTTCCTTTTTGATGTCTGATGCACAAGAACATCATTTGAGTGGAAAAACATGGTATGATGACAGATGTAATATGTATTGATAATGGATGGGCATGGCATCTCGACATATATGATGAGTAAACTAAGCAGATGGCGGTGCAACAAAGTAGAAGAAATGCAAGACAACATATGCAAGATACGCGCAATCAATAAAACCTTGCCAAATTAGAGCAGGCACCTTGATGGGTGAACATGACAGGTCATCTGCCTTTGACTCCTCGAGGTTAGAATAGTCATTAGGATCATATTCTGAACAAGAATCTACAGGTGGGGAGCGTATGAGTTTCATTGCATCCAGAATGGCACTCAATGCCTTGGTGCCAATTTTGTAAGTCATTGCAGTGTTCCACAATATTCTTCTGATGCGCGGATTCTGATATTCAATGTAATTACGTATAATATCTGAGAACCATGAAAACATAAATAGTTGTGAGATTATCTTTGTAATGCAGAGGATATTCTAATATAGGGGCGCCCCTGTAAATACTTGTGTGCTATCACTGGATTCTGATGAGAGAGCTCATGTGTGTTGTAATATGGTACAAGTACACAAAAAATAGGCTCCAGAAGTAAGGATAGTTGGCAAATGATAGGTTCAAAATATACTGTATAGAGAGTTTATGCCAAACCATGATAACAAGAGCACACAGCAACTAGGCAGATCATAGTGTACATAAAATGGGTACACCATAACCACGATATATAAATCGGGAAAGTGGAGCTGGCTTGAAAATAGGCTCCCCGCATTTCCTTGCTATTCTTATAGGATTCAAGTGGGCAGGCCACTACAAATCCTATTCCCATGTTTACAAAATCCTACGAATCAAAGAGGCCCGACGAGTTCAAAGTTTCCATACCAACCGACCGTATAGACCTCCACACTGCAAATGTCCCTGCTCATCTTCACTATAAGGAACATACTGTACTACTATCATACTCCCTCCGTTCCAAAATATAAGTCTTGGTAGAGATTTCCACTATGGATCACATACAGATGTATCCAGATACATGTTAGAGTGTAGATTCACTCATTTTGCTCCATATGTAGTCCATGGTGGAATCTATACAAAGACTTGTATTTAGGAACGGAGAGAGTACTTATTAAAGAAGAACGAAAGAGGAACATGGTAAAGAAGAGAAAGCAGATTTTGGATAATAAAAAGTTCATTGCGCAGTGCCCACACATGATGAACCAGAGCGCATTAAGAAAGCAACTCCCTGCTGTCTCTCTATATGTGGTGCACGTGCTTTTTTGAAAGTAAAGTAGGAACATTAGCTGACCAATTAAATGTTATCTGTTTTAGTAATATCAGCATCATATCAGATTCGTACTTGAGCAACAAGTTTGGAATTATGAGTGGCACGTTGTTTAGCTTGATGGATTCAGGAGCAGTGCTAAGCAGGTACGATGATGGTATTGAATATAAAGGCATGTTTGCATTTGGGTCAGTCGACCATTTCAGGCGGTTGGATGAAGATCCTACGTCTCCTAACCCTTCTTCTTCCTCGTCTCTGATTCTTCCCATACAGAACACCGCACGGGCTGTCGGCTGGACCATCGACCCCCACCGCCTGTGTTCCTCTGCCACCCCCACCCCCCCGCCCCCACCCGCGTCGAGTTTTCTTCATTTGGTGACCAATTAAATGTTATCTGTTTTAGTAATATCAGCATCATATCAGATTCGTACTTGAGCAGCAAGTTTGGAATTATGAGTGGCACGTTGTTTAGCTTGATGGATTCAGGAGCAGTGCTAAGCAGGTACGATGACGGTACTGAATATAAAGGCACGTCTGCATTTGGGTCAGTCGACCATTTCAGGTGGTTGAATGAAGATCCTACGTCTCCTAGCCCTTCTTCTTCCTCGTCTCTGATTCTTCCCATACAGAACACCGCATGGGCCGCCGGCCGGACCATCGGCCCCCACCGCCTGTGTTCCTCCGCCACCCCACCCCCCGCCCCCACCCGCGTCGAGTTTTCTTCGTTCGGCGAGGCCCCACCACCGCCCCCAACAACCAAAGTCCCCACCCGAGCCCCTTCGTTCGCACCGGCGAAATCCGGCGAGCTCTGAAAAATCGACTGACCCAATTTTGAAATCTAGTCTACTATGATTTAACTAGTGTGGAATATAAAAGGGAGAAACCATAAGCATTGGGAGTATAGTGTTGAGCGTGCCATGGCGGATCTGAAGGTGCAAACCGGACAAAGGCAACTTCTCAACCAATGTTTGCTCTCAACTAGCAAGTAAGTGATGGACAAGAAATCAGAGTAAAGCAGTGGCGATCTATTTTCTTGCTGTGATAAATAAGTTGAGCAGATACGAAAGAGTACCACCTCGGGTGCGGCGCCGTGTATGCATCTGCTGAGAATTTGACGGTGCTGCAGTAGCGTTGGCTGTCGGTGGCGTGGAAGCAGATCTAGGAGGGTAGACGGTGGCGGCAGGGCGTGGTGGACGAGACGGTTGTACGAGCGGCGCCGGCAAGGTGGACGACGGCGGGGATGAAGCGAGAGGACGGGATGCAAGGATCCCGGTCCGAAGCCGTGGATGAGAGAGGTCGATCTCTTGTAATGGACGGCGGCGTCGGGGTATCAGCTCCGGCATGGTGGAGGAGGACGGCGGTGGATGGGGTGGCGGCCGGAGGAGGCTGGGGTGGAGAGGGTGTTTTGGCGCCCACGGAGTACGAATGGGGAAATGGAGGTGGAGAGGAAGGGGGAACCATGTCTTCAGGGCGCGCTTGTCTCAAATGCGAGGAAATTTACAAACTTAGCCCCCGTTTCAAATTTCCTACATCACAGCAATATTAGTCTGTTGGGGATAGGACGGTAATCTCGCATACACCGAATATTTGCTGACGAGAGTTTGTTTTTGGCGCCCACCGTGTATGAATCGGGGAGGGAGTCGATTTCGGCCGAGGACACACTGTGTTTTGGCGCCCACCGTGTATGAATCCGGGTGAGAGGCGGTTATGTCACGTTCGAGTGAAATTACAAACCTACCCCTATCGAAACCTATAGAAATCGAGCAGATAGGCTTTGCGTGGCAGGGATAGGCAGTAGTAATTTCCATCTCGCAGATTTTGGTTTCGGGCGGTTACTGCGACTTTCCCCGCTTCGTTCAAATTTTGCAGAGTGCACGTTTACCGTGCCAACTCAATTCGAATCCCGTTTGTATTCTATTTTTTTCGGGCGGGATCCATTTTCGATTGGAATAAAATTCTATATACATCATTTTTTATATATACTTTCAAAAGCACAACACCCTTTATACATAAATATGGTTTACAAATGGCATGATCTCAGATTCATAAGGTTGTATCCATCAATTTGGATTTTCAAATATTTGAAACCACTTTATGTTGAAATCCAATGTATGCATTCCTCGCTAACTGTCTCCAATTAATGTGTGTTTCATGCGGGTTTTTTTACTTCTCAAACATGTATAATGTGTTTCACACACGCAACATATAGTGTATCCCGTTTAGACATTAATTGCATATAAACCATGCATTGTTTCTAATTAAAGAATCTATGGATCACCAATATTGATAAACTATATAACATTACACGTGTCCCCAAATTCAAATGAATATGCATGTTTGATACACCAATTTGCGTTATGATATTATCGATGTCGTGATCTCCAGTTTAAATATTTGAATCCCATTTAATCCAGATATTCGTCTCATATAACTATCACTCATGCTTATATAGGACTATCTCTCTAGACCTATACGCGTTCATCGTCTCTCGGGTATTCCTGTATGTCGACAATGATCTTTTATCTTCGTAACACACTGACGGTACTCTCTCCCTCGACCTTCATCACTCTATCTCTCTCTAAGTATATCTCGCTCCCTGCTATGTGTCTCTAACTATGATTCTCCATGTGGAATCTCTTTCTCTCACACAAACACAAAACTTTGTCTTCCGGGGTCTCATTTCTCTCTACTATTCCCCTGTGTGCCACTCGCACACCCCTAATACAGAGATGTCTTTCGCTCCTTAGGTATGAGAACCTACGACTCTTCCTCTTAAATATCTCTTTCTCACACACAAACACAAACTCTGTCTCCCAGGGTCTCATATTTCTCCACTGTTCTCTTGCATGTCGCTCACACACACTGTCTCTCCCTAGAGATATCTTGCGTTCCCTCATATGTTTCTCTAGCTATCACTCTCGTTTTGAAATATCTTTCTCTCTCGCAGACACAAAACTCCGTCTCTCGGGATCTCATTTCTCTCCGATATTTGTTTGTATGTGAGTCACATGCACCCTTTCTTCATCTCTCTCACACCCACACCCATAACTCAGCCTTCTGATCCACTCGACTCCTATCTCTAACGCACACTAGCTAGCATCTTTATCTTTCTATTTATCTGTTTCTCCATCAACCTTCTTTCATTTATAGGTTGATCTCTTTTGCACAATCGTTGTGCCTCACTCCCTCTGCTCGCCATAGATGCATGCTCCAGCCCACGCCACTATCTCTTAAAGACAAAAACACATGCTCAATTGTCGGGCCTTCTTCCCTGCATTCTCGCATGCATGCATATTGTCATACCGATCCGTCTCTCCCATGTCGTTGATCTTAGCTTATGACTTATGTCTTCTTTCTTTTATCTCGATCATGCGCGCGCGCACACACACACACATCCCACGTATACATGTATACCTCTCACACATGCACGTTGAAGGTCTCTATGTCTCCATACGTAGTTAATTACCCTCAACCCTAACGCCACATCGAATCGTTCTCTTCTTGTGTGCACATAACTTCCGCCTGGATGGGTAAAACACACACTCACACTTAACAATCTCCTTGTAGCTACCCCCCTCTCACTCTTCCCCTATATCCCCGAAACCAATAAGACCATCCCTTCGTTTAATTCCCGCCTACATGCACCATCGATATATAGTAGTCTTCCTTGGTGTCTCTCGAACAAACACGTTCTCTCGATGTCGACTACTCTCACGCGCACACACCTTCTCTTCCCTCTCTACGGGCATTTTCTCTCTCGCACCCCATCGTTGGTGGCCTCTGCCATACACATCACCTCTCTATGATGAAGCCATGCACACTTAAATTACATCCGCCACCGAGGACCCCGCGACACACACACACACACACACACACACACCCACATACACACACACAAACAAACACACACACACACGCACCCACCCACCCACCCACACACACGCGCGCACACACACAGTAAGACTCCATCACACACACACACATACACACACTAAGACTCCATCTCTCTCTCTCTCCCACACACACACACACACACTGAGACTCCATCTCACACACACATGCTCTAGGCGGAGCATTTGTTCCTACCACCCTTCATCCACCCTTACCCGTATGATAAACAATCACCTTAATTTACTTGTATAACATGGACAAATTCCACTTTACTTTAGTAGTTAGCAAACTTATCATTTGTACCCTTATAAAAAACCGAGTTGGCGATAATGGTGTGCCTGCCATCTTGTAATATAGACCGTCTGATCTATATCTGACGGATAGAAAGCAAACTATGATAATTTTACAAAAGATAGCCGCACCTCTCTCCACATCCTTATCTCCCACACCTCATTGCTGAGCAATTAAAAAAGAAAGTCTCCGGAACAATCAAGCATGGTGGCCGCTGCCGCCTGCCGGCGCCGTCCATCCCCATGCCTCCGCCCATTCCGACCACCAGTCACCACCACGCTCCACTCCTCCTCACCTTATCTCTCATCTTTCATTTTTTCGATGACATTCTCGAGATACCAGTTTTCCGATAAAATTCTCGAAATATCATTAGTTTTTACACATGGGATTACTCCTGCATGGGTAAATCACAACATGTGTTTTGTAAAAAAATGCATATTGATGTTCCGTGCAATGCACGAGCATCTTGCTTGTAATTATATAACGCAAATCACGAGCAGGAAGTGACATTTTTTTACACAACCACGTTAACATGGCCACGTAAATCACTAGCTAAAGTAAATACCATTATACTTATATCCCGATGCAAAAGGTTGAGTACATGTCCGAAGAGTAGAGTCGCACACACGCACTCTGTCTCTCAGAATCTCACACACACACACACACCAGTTACGTGACGCCCACTTAAGCAGACACATATGTTACAATTTGTGCACCCGCGGGTACACATGATGCTGCGCATTTATTTAAGCCGGACGGCGAACCCAAACAGTAGCTGCATTCATTCCCCTCCCGCCGCCTCTTCTCTGGTCACCGTCGCCCCGTAGCCATGGCCCGGTCGAAGGTAACAACATACGCCATACTCCCGCCGGAGCGGCTGTTTAATCTGGAAATTTTAGTGGTCATGCATGCATATTTTTGTGCTAGCACCCCTATATAAGGGTTGACCGGTCGCTTCCCGCGGACGTGCGTAGGCGGTGGAAGAGGAAGGAGAAGGGAAGAGGGCTGTGGAGTAACGTTTTTACCGCAATTTCTTAGGAAACTGAGTGCAATAATTGAGTAGTTTTGCAAACTACCAGTACTACACATGAAACGGTTCAAAACCTATACTCCCTTGCCAGCGCGCGCTTCCCGCGTGAACGGTCAGCGTCGCCCTGGAGCGTCAGTGCCGCATTAATGCCCGGCCAGAGCAGAGGCGACCTCTCACTAGCGCCGGCTTTGAAGCGGCGCGACGACCGAGAGAGCGCCGCTTCCCGGTGCACCGACTGCTCCGCGTCGAGGCTGGCCATCAACCGGGGTGATGCCCCCCTTCCGTTTCGCACTCTAATCTGGTGCATGACACGTATTACGTCGACCCGGATGCTGTTGGCCGTCCCACATGTCAGCGAAGTAGTACGTAGTAGTAAGAAGAAGCAAAGAATCATGCGGTATAAGTCTTTCTAGAGATTCCAACAAGTGACTAGACTACACCGCGTGCAGTATCTCAAATCTCAAATCTCCCTTCCGGTTTATAGGGCTCAAATCTCAAATCTCATCAACCAAGGCATTTTGCGATTGGAGGAATGTATCTCGTACTTTACAAAACTACCCTAATTAAACTCATGCATTAATTACGTAGTTCTCTCGTTTTCCTCTCCATCTTGGTCACGGTGCACAATATTGACCACTCCTATATGACTAGCCGCTCTATCTACATGCGGGACATCAAAGCATCCAAGCCCGCGTGCCATCCACCAATTCACAGCGAGGTGCTACAGTCGAAACTCACCGGTCACCTCGGTGTGGCCGTCATGACCCGTCATATCACAAAACCCACACCTTTACCAGCAGTGGTAAAGTGGCCTCGAAGTTGGACTGGACGAAGCAACCATCATTTCACTGGAACGCTCGTTGAAGCCCTTTCTCCCCTTTCTTGAAGAAAACCTCACTCCAGGCTACTCACTTCTGCCATTTTTCTTCTGTACCGACGAAGGAAAGGTGGGCGAATCAGTGATGCTGCTATATTTTCATTCCAATAATCTTCTTTTTGTGAAGCACCGACCGATTCTCACAGCCTATTCTTTTCCCGTTTTCATTGCGATTGTGGTTTCCTTTTGATTGATTTTTGTTTGTCAGTTCATTGATTGATCCTAGAGCACTAGGCAAAGAGTTGCCGGCGGACAACCCACTGGAGATAGCGATCTCCGGGAAGCAAGCACTGACCAACGAGTTGACCATGTTGGCGGGCCAACCCATGGAGACGAAGAACTCCAAGAAACAAGCACTGGCCAAATAGTTGACGACGTTGGCGGACGAACTCCTCAAAGAAAGTTGGAAGAACAGCAAGGGCCCCACCGTGCCTACCCCAGAAACTCTGATGGCCACCTTTGCGAGGCTCAAGGCCGAGTTTGAGGAGATAGTCGCCGTTGAGAAGCAGTATTCCCCTGGCAAGGTGATGGCCCCCATCGAGGACGAGGAGATGGCCCCCGGAGGGATGGGATCCCCTGGTGAGCTGCACAAGGTAAAAAATAATGGCTTATTACCGAAAGTTGTGGTTTTTGATTATTTGCAATGTGCTTGCTAATATGTTAGGGTTGTGCAGGTGCCGGTGGACGTCCTTGATGATTCCGATGTCGCGGCCCGTCCTGTGGACAACGCCCCCGAGATTGTTTTCGATGTCGTAGTCCGTCCTGTTGGAATCGCCCCGGAGATCGATTCCGATGCCGCTGTCCATCCTGTGGACATCGCCCCAGAGATCGATTCCGATGTCGCGGTCAGTCCTGTGGACATCACCCCAGAGATCGATTCCCATGCCGCTGTCCGTGCTGTGGTCATTGCCCGAGAAATCGATGACAACAAATAGTTGGTCGCGCTAATCCTTCAGGGTAGTTTGCATTGCCCTCTGTTTAATTACCAGAACGATGCATGTTATCAAACCATCTTAGGGCTAGTGCACTGTCTTGTGTGGGCGGTACTTGCTACTTTTGTTTGATAGTGAATCATGCGAACCCTCTCCGAGTTATGGAAACAGATGTATCCTCACCAGCTTTTGATGTAATATATGGCATGCTTAGATGTAAGTTTGAACTGTTTATCATATCAGCAGGGCTTATTTGATGATTCTTGGTGTTAGTAGGCTAGCTACTGTGCGAGCTATAGTACTTGCAAAACACTCACCGAAGAGAAATGTTGGGGCTGATGAGCTCGTGGTACGCTTATACTGATCCATCGTCGATCGACCAATAGCCCAAGCTCCTAAAATTGTAGGCTTAGCGATCGATCAGACAATAGTCGACACAGATACATTCAGGCCTCATTTGGTTCATAGGTTAGGAAAATCGTAGCAAAAGTACAGAGACATACAACACAAAATCATAGCAGTACAGAGACGTCCTTCCGTTTCAAAATAGACGAGTCAACTTTGTACTACTAACTTTGAAACGGAGGGAGTACAGATCCTAGGCGGGCTAGTCTGGCCTAGTGGGTTTTAGTGATATGACGTGGTACAATGTCGTCCAGTCTTCGTGTGTGGTAGCAGTACTGCGGGTAGAGTAAGTTTTCTTGAAGAAGCGGAATTCAACAAAGTCATGATGGTTCCTTCCTCTGACTAACTTACAGTGGGAAAGGTTGAGCCTGCGCTATGACCGGGGTGGACCAGGATAATTTTGTGCATGGCAGGTGGACCAGGATGGTCGACGTCCCACATGTCGGCGAATGAAAGTATTCTTTCCGATATAGTGGACGAGGAACGAGTATCCATTGTTTATTTTTGATGAAACCTATTGTCTCCACTGTTATGACGGAGGAGTGTGAAACACGGCAGCCCAGTGAACTTGGCATGTGCACCATAGTGTTGACTATAAGGTTACAACTTTTTCTCACTTTCTCTCTATCTATTTCCTCTCAAATGTTTTTTACCTTTCTTTTTTTAGACACAATTGTTTTTTATGCCTCTTTTTTTAGAATTAGTTTTTTATACCTAGGAGCACATGTAGAGACGAGCTCCTGCAGATCCCACTCCTTGACTTTGTCAATGCCTCTCTCTCCTCCACATAGGCGGGCTTGTAGAGAAGATAGGAGATGATCTCTTAGCACAATATGTTTCACCATGTTTTTAGGAATAACTAGTTATTGAAGATAAGGCTAAGAGATGATCCATTGTACACATGTTTTCTTGTCATCTCTAAATTACATGCAAGACTTATGATAAGACTATCTTATCAACCATTGTACATGCCCTTTATAGCCTAGAATTTTACTGGTACTACTTGCTATGAATGCGGGCAGCTGGCCTTTGAGGGGGGAGCGTGCGTGGGGAGGTGGTGGGGTGGGGGAGGGGTTCTGGTGGGCCAGGGCGGTAAGAAGCGGGATTGGAAGCGGTGCGGACTCCTGCATGGCCCACCTCACATTATCACCACATATTTCTTGGAGTCCGTGCACGGTGGGCGGTCGATCTCTTCTCCCTCCCCCGTCTCTCTCCTCTCAGCCGACGCCCACCGAGCGATTAGATTTTGGCTATCGACGGTTTATTCAATTGCAGTCCCACATGTCAGTGAAAATGCAAGACAACGTGTGTCCCCTCTAGTGAGCGGCGTGCGAGCCGGACTGTCGGGGGTGCGACATGAAAGCGACGCGTACGAGTTGTAAGTGTGCCGCCTTTTCCTTTTGAACTTGCAAAGCGTAACACTTTCGTGCGATCGATTGATAGAAATCCGGAACAAAATGACGAGGGCGGTGCTTTCCCGCGCGTTAGGCGGGCTAGTTTGAGTGAAATGATGTGTTACAGTGCCGTCCACTTGCTCCATTTTTATGTAAGCAAGAGTCTACACTCTTACGTGGGAGGAGTGCGAAACACGACCGATCTGATTTTGATCGAGGGATAACTGATCCCTGCGAAATAATGGAGCACTGTTAGCGATTATAGCATGATAGTTAGGGCATCTCCAGCGCTGGCCCTCAAATTTACACCGGCATCTGTCCGAGGACACTGGTGGATGCCATCCAATGCTGCCCGCATACCTTTCGACAACTATATGAACTAACCGGACGAAATTCGTGCAAACAAAGCAAATTTCAAATTGACCGGATGAAATTCATTACATTTCGAGAATTTTTCCTATAAACTGGGCAAAATTCATTACATATTTCGCACAAACCGTACTAAAACCTACTGTAAACCTAATCTAAACGATCGCCAGGCCCCGACCACCATGTCCGGCCATGAACCCGAGAAAGCCGACCATTGCCTTTGCCTCCTCCTTATCCGCCTCGATAACCTCCTCCTCCGGAGCACAAGGTTATGTAGATTTCCGCCTCCACATCGCCGTCAAGCGGCTAATCGGCCGCCAATTTTTATCCCACCAAGCTTGGCGTCGATTGAGTGGAGGAGCGGTGGCCTTCCTGGGACCAGAGCGGTGGCGACCTACCATGTACTACTCTTCCTCGCTACCAGCTGCGCCCGCGCACGCGCGCCAACTTCATGGTCATGGC